>NC_090194.1:8122337-8287337 GCF_024679245.1 Pseudorasbora parva | reverse complement strand
AAACAATAGATGGTAACTCTTTTTTTTTCCAAATATGGCCATTTTGAATTGAAAATATGCATTTATGTTGTTCATGTCATTTCTAACTGAGTGTGAAGAGAAGAGAAACTTTTCACGTTTTCGACATTTTAGGCATACAAATTAAAGTACATACGTGCCAGTGGCGGCTACTGGTCTGTCAGAGAGGGGAAGCTCATTTTCGGCCAATTGTCTTATTTATTTAAAAGTAAATTCTGCCCTACGTTCCTTTTCAAGAAAATGGTCTTTTACCCTGTGAATGAATGAACGATCTAAAAAAATATTAAACTCTGTAAAACTGAAACAAGGAATGTGGTGTATAATTGTGTGAAATGTATGATGAAATTGAAGCAATTTCGCCAAGCAAATATCAAAGAAATAGGTTGCAGCAGTTTTTATTTCGACTGAACTTGAGAAATTCGCGATTTGCTTCAGTGATTCCTTATAGTACAGAATCGCTGTCAGTCAAAAGGAGATGCAGACCCTCCAATCATCACGCAGAAGCTCGGAGTCCGGGCCAGCCCACTCCCCATTCACTCCCAGAGACGCTGAGCGTCCTTGGGCGGGACATAATCGCAGCGTTTATCCAATGACCGTCTAGTTTCGAAGCGCTGAAAAAAACCGTTCAAAGCAGCCTCATTGAAGTCAATGGACGCTGGGCTTCAATAGGGAAATGCACTGTGACGCTGCAGGAATGTATGAGAAGGAAATCGAGTCAGCTGACCTGCTATATGTAACTGATTCTGAACGAACTCGTCTTTGAGATGAACGTTTTCTAACGCATTTTTAGTCAATACAATGTTAATATAATAGTACATATTTGACCATTATTTTGTGACATTATAAGGGAAGCCGAGCTTCCCTTGCAGTCTTAAAGAAATCGCCACTGATACGTGCATATTTTAATGCAAATGAATACACATATTTGTAAATAATTAAAAATTATTATTTCCCAATTAGAATTAAACCTAGGCTTCATAAAAAAAAACTTGCACTGTCCTGTCGAGCATCTTGAGGCTGTCTATAATAGACAAAGGCTTGAAATACATTTGCGAGAGAACTTGGAGTACGTTAGAAACAGAACGGAACATACGTTTACTGTCAGGGATTTGACGCGTCTCACTGCATCCGGTGTAGACAATGGATTCGTCCGAAAACTGGAAAAGGCTGTCTTTGGAGGACACATTTCAAGGTAGAAAGGCATCAAGGCACGTCCGAATCCAATGTTTGTTTCACTTCCTGCCTCCTGAGAGATTTTTTAAGGCAGCATAGATGTATCCTTCACTGCCTTTCATATCCCACAATCCTGTGCCTTCCATTCAGTGACAGTTGAGATTGAAAAAGAAAGTTACCACCTGAAATTTTCAGTTGTTAATCAGTTTGTGTAAATGTACGTTCTTGATCAACATTTTCCACTTCTGATGTCATTTCAAGAAAGAAATTACTACTGTAGTAATTAAATATTTGCTTAGTTCTCACCAAAGTGCGCTCTATTTTGCTGTTTTTGCATTACACTGCCTCAGAAGTCTTTCCCAAATCCTGTGAGTTTCGTGAGGTACCTTCGTGCACTTACAGTGCCTGATAAGTCATTGCCTGACAAGTCAGCTGCCTAGGTTTTCAGATGCCGCCAACATCACTGATTATAATGGGTTTTATTGTCTTTTGTCGCATTGCATTGTTCGTGTCCGGTTTTACTCTGTCAATGCATTTTATTGGTGTTCGTTATTCTTTCTAATGCCATGTCATGGAATGTCCTTAAACACTAAGAAATAACATACCTTCTGTTCTCTTCTTTTTAAAGAATGTCAATAGATGCACTTGACCCATTCTCTTGGCCTTTTTGAACAGCACAAAAATGACGAAAGCTTGCATGACGTTACAATATTACGTTCTGATTAGGATAATCGTCGTTATAAGTGTTACAGAATACACAACACTGTTTATCTAATGGGGATGGTAAGGGGTGGTGGTTTTACAGAGGGGATGCTTTTTGTCCTTTTTTTCAACAAGGAGGATGCCATCGCCCCGCATCCCCCCTTAAATGGAGCCCTTCCTGCTGGACATTTAAAAAAAATGTTGGGGGTGCTTAAAAAATGTGAGCAGGCTTTAGAGCAACTTTGCCCTCTTGCTTCCTTTGACTTCCTGATGAGCAGGGAATCTACCTAACATCAGTTTCACCCACCTTATTATCTGAAAAGCAGTTTTTCTCTTTGTTGTCATAGAGACTGATTCTCATTCTGTGTGTGTGTGTGTGTGTGTGTGTGTGTGTGTGTGTGTGTGTGTGTGTGTGTGTGTGTGTGTGTGTGTGTGTGTGTGTGTGTGTGTGTGTGTGTGTGTGTGTGTGTGTGTGTTTCTATCCTGGTGGAGACTTCAACCTTTATACAAACAAACTCATGAGTCATGGGGACTCGTGGACCTAAATTGAGGTCCCCATGAAGAAACAAGCTTATAAATCATACAGAATGAGTTTTTTTTTAATGTAAAAATGCAGAAAGTTATGGGTGGGGTTAGTGTAGGGGGAGGGAATATACAATTTGTACTGTATAAAAACCATTATGTCTATGGAGAGTGTGTAGGACTGGATTATCTTGAGTCAGTATAATATTATATAATATATATAATTTCATTAAGATTAACTTTATACACTATAGTTTAAAATTTGTGTTTGGTCAGATATTTAACCAGTTTTTAAAGTAATCTCTTATGATCACCATATAATGATACAGTAAGAGCAGTAATTTAGTGAAATATTAATAAAATTTTAAATTTTTAACTGCTTTATATTTGAATATATTTTAATTTATTCCTGTGATGCAAAGCTGAATTTTCAGCATCATTACTCCAGTCTTCAGTGTCAAATGATCCTTCAGAAATCATATTATTATGATTAATTGCTGCTCAAGAAACATATAGTATTAAATCATGATACTATTTTCAGTATTCTTTGATGAATAGAAGAATAAAATCTACCGATTCCAAACCACATTTCACTAGTAGCCATAGCTTTGCTGAGATGTATGTAGAGGTTAATTCAATACCTAATACGTCAGTAAAGGGCACTGAAAAAATTGGATGCCAGTCATTAACAAACAAATTGCTTGCTCACTCAATACTGAGGACAACAATGACTCCATCGTAGCAATTAGCAGCTGCTCCACACAAACAATACTTTTTTCTGAAGATTAGTTTCTACAGTAATGATGGCCGTAAATCATCTTGTCATTCCATTTGGCTCAATGTGTTAATCGAATTCATCAAGAGATGAATGCTAACACACAGCTGCCGTAAAAACAAAAACATTAGCTGTCGTTAGCATTAGCATATAGTGCTGAATGCTTGTTTATCTTGAAGAACATTATGCCTTGGTTTTATATTTTATTAACGAAAAATATTTGACTTTATGCTAGTTTAGACAGTCTCTGTCTTGATGTGACTAATCTATACATCCTTTGTAATGCATGCTGTGAATGGCAAGTACTCCATTATTATACTTGAACTATAAGATTTGTTATGGTTTGTTTAGCCACTGTGCCATTAGCTGTGGGTCACATACCTCATTTTACCATTACAATGAAACCACTGTAGTCTTTGAATAGTCCATTTGCTTTACTTATAGAGTATTCACCTAATCCAGTTAGGTATAGAAATGATGGTAAAGCTTTATGTAAATTGTTTTATGGTTGTTAAGCGCACAGGACTCCCTGGGGTGTCTTAGCATTACGGAGGCCATTTTATTCACATAGGGCTGTTCTGAGATGGGTTTAATGAAATTGATTTTTTAGTGCTCTTTCACTTGTGTTTCCCACTTAAGTCCTTCAGAGGCAACAGAGGGCAACAGTGGCAGTCCGAGGCTCAAGCATCCAGATTTTGCCTCGTACTGGCTCTCTGGGCCCAGAGAAGAAAAGTGAAGAAGAGCAGAAGAAAGAAAAGGAGCGAGATGAAGAGAAACACGAGGAGTTGCAGCTCTGGCAGGGTCGCTGTGAAGAACAGGCCAGGCAACTACTGGCTCTTCACACAGAGCTGAAGAAAAGCAGCCTGGGTCTGGAGGTCTTCGTCATCTGCACTCAGCACTTCTCCCTCAAGGTATTTTAGTGCCAACATCATCTAAATATCACCTTTTATATGAGACTGAATCATTAGGCTTTAGGCGTGGTTTTTATTATTAGCACTTTATAATCATTTATAAACATTTTAGAATACTAATAAAGTCATCAAAACTATGAAATAACGTAATTACGTATGAACGTAATTTATTTGTAAAGTTAAAAATTGTATATTATATTATATAGCCTAATGTTATATTAATTATATTATATCATTGTTATATGGACACATACGCTCATTGTTTATTATAATTATCATTAATAAAGTCATTAAACTATGAAATGAAACAACTTGATTTGTTTTAATTTTATTATTGATAGTAAAGTAAAATATTATATTAAATATATATTATATTATATTATATTATATTATATTATATTATATTATATTATATTGACACATATGCTCATTGTTTATTATAACTACTTTAAACATTTTAGAATCTTTAATAAAGTCATCAAAACTATATATATACAAATATTTTATTTTATTTTCATTATTCATAATAAATTCATAAAAAGTCTATATATATATATATATATATATATATATATATATATATATATATATATATGTATATATTATATATATTAGAAAAAGTATATATTATATATAAATGATATTTGTACTTTATTATAACTACTTAAAGCATTTTAGAGTCATAATAAAGATGAAATAAAGATTGTTTTATTATTTATATTTTTATATTATTTTCATTATTCATAATAAAGTAAAAAATTACATATCTATTCTATTCTGTTATTATATTATATTATATTATTTCACCCTTAAACCAATGTATTTACACACACACACACACACACACACACACACACACACACACACACACACACACACAACTAAATATTTTTTCTCTGCATTTCTCTTCTGATCTAGCTTGTTGCTATAAACATAGTTTTGATAAACCTAAATGCGTAAAGGTTAATTTAATTATGGAAACACATGCTTGTTCTTTATTATGACTTTACGCCTTTTAGAATCATAATAATAAACTGATATATGTTTTACTATGTTTTATTTTATTATAATTTTTGGAAAATTTGTCATCCCAAAGATGCTGTTTTCCAAATATATTGTTGTTTAGCAGATATCAAGCAATCATGATGATTCACAGTACACTAACTACAGTGACATCCCTCATGGCACAAACCCTGCAATTAAATGATTTGCTCAAGGGCACAATGATGTTGCGGTCTTCACATGTCACCACTACAGGAGAGGAGTGTGTTACCCTGACAAAGCCTCAACCACTGCAGTTTACTGACATACTGCCTCCTTGAACTGACACATCCAGGCTATCTCAACCACTGCAAACTGATCACTTAACAACAAAAAATAAAACACAAATAACAGCCTTTATCTAATCTATCAAGAGTAGGAGGATGAGGTAACTGTGTGCAAGAGCAGACCGTCGACTCACTGTTTGCACACAGTATCACAACAAGCATATCACTGTCTCCTTAGGATAAATCACATATGTTGCCCTCCTTATTTATAATTCGCTTTAGATAAAAGCATCTGCTAAATTAATAAATTATGTCAATAAAAACATTTTTAGAAGTGCAGCACCCCCTGCTGTCTATAGTGAATGATTGCCTAAATGATCCATCATGAAAAAAACAAAAAAACCTAATTTAGTGAGGAAACACAACGGCTTAAAATATACACCAATTTCTTCTATATGTTACAGCCTAATGCCCACACATACTACATTAATATTAATTTCATTCCTCTCCTCCACATGCACTCCTGTTTGTCTGTTTAGCAGTAAAAGGGTTTACGGATATAAGCTGTATCAGTAACCTGCCAATTCCCACTCCCACGCCTGGCAACTCTAACATGAAGCAAGCCACATTTTATTAGTTTTTATAATGCATGTTTCATTTCTAAGTGCTTTTCATCATTAGGGTGGTATACTGTACACATTCTGAACTTTCTTCTGTTAAATGTACGCTAGAGTGTTAACGTTTCTGCAGCATTGCATACATTTTTTTCTTGTTCGTCATCTTACACTTAGACATGTCTTTTGATGTTTGATTTTTAATTTGTTTATGTTATGCCAGTTTCAAACGCAACTGTATCCGGGTTTTATATTGCATAATTTGATGTTATTTAGGCATTAAGAGTGATACTAAATGCAATATGCTGAAGGTAGTTAAAGGTGCACTATGTAGTATTTTTGCAGTAAAATATCCAAAAGACACCAGGCCAGTGTTATATATTTTGTTCAGTTGAGTACTTACAATATCCCAAATGTTTCCAACTATTTGTAAATTGTGAGAAAATTGCTATTTTAACCAAGGACCGGGACGTTTCAGCATAGCGTCTGAGGGAGTCGCCTGTCGATTGTGTCAGTATTACCCTAAGTTTTATTTGGCAGAAGCGCTTTTCTCTTAGCAGTGTGAAGTGTGTCACAGCACCACCGAGCGAACGTCATAACATCATTTTAAACACACTTAAATGTATCATGATAAACAGAGCTGCATCACCTCATATCAATGACCGGAAAAGCGGAAATAGGGTGGGCGCCCGGCGAATGTGTCCCGTCCCGTCATAATAAAAGTCCCATTTCTCACAAGGCGGGTGTTTGTGTAACAATCGCTCCAGCAGCCGTGCTCAGCTCCACAACACTCGGTCCTGCTCTGCTTCATACTACAGTAACGTTAATAACCGCATTAATGAATGTGATTTCTGCTCGAGTCCTATTTCCAAGATACTGCGCTCAAACTTGGCGTCATCAAACTACGCCTTTGTTTTGAATAGGCGCCCTCTAGTGGACAGAAAGTTGCATAGTGCACCTTTAAGACTAGGTACTATTAAAAACAAGAATGCACTGGAAAAAAAAATTATAATGAAAAAATAAAATAAAATAAGAAAATACTCTTGATTTTGCGGTAAGGTTTGAAGATACCCTAGTGAAAAATATATACCAAAATGTATTTGAAATACATTTATTTTATGATAAGTATTCTGCAAATACATTTACATCTTTATGTATTTAACATAAATACCCTGTAATTATACTTTTAGTACACTAAATAAATATACTTATGTCTTACTTGCTCACATCAGTGTGCCATGTAGTAGATCTATTCCCCCAAGACTATACATATTAACATTGTCATACTCATTACCACACACAGAGTTGTCATGACAGAGCTTTAGTTATCGGGAAATAGTGGGCAATAGAGGTCCAACTAAAGATATATTTAAGTATATTTGATTCTGCTAAAGTGGAATTACTGCAAGTATCCTTTAAGTACACTTTAAATATTTTGCATTTAAAGACAGATATTATACAGTGATCATACTATCCTTACTAATAGTTATATTCAAATGCATTTTAGGCTTCATATTGAGAAATGTGTATTGTAAAATAACAAGGTAGTCCAAATACATTTTAATGATAATATTTATATCAGTAAGTCTCAAGCAATATGTCAGTAAATATGTTCATTGATTTTTAGTATACTTAGTATTGAATATAAACATTTTAAATACATTGTGGTATACTTTTTTCCCCACTAGGGTAGATATAGATGCCAATAGAAAGTGTGCCCTGAGTATTATTGCATTTAATTGTATGTAGTGGATCAGAATAACAGTGTTAATTTTCGTTTCAGAGTGAAAGTGCTGAGGAGAAGAAGAGAGAGTTGTCAGAGGAACTCAGTCGGATTCAGCATGAAGTGGGTGAGTGTCCACAGAGACTTCTGAGAAAAAAACTGTGGTCGGCTGGTATAGACAGCTTAGACTAGTCTAACAATTGTCATTTTTTCCTTATATGTCAGGGATATGTTTGGTCTGGTCTTTGTTTCTGTAATACTTTGAGTTGGTTTGTCTCTTTTAGTTGGTTTACACTGTTTCTAGATCAGTTTTGTTCATTAGTTATCATGGTTTGTCTAATTTGAATCCAAAAAGTGAGACTGACTACCCCTAGGCTAGCTGCTAGGTGGCCTACTAGTTTTAGACACAGTCAGAATGAAAAGGAAGTTGTGGTAGTCTTTTCTTCCCTGTTGAGATGTGAAGAGTCAAATGGATTCTCGAACAAGATCAAATGTAGGGCGTAACTTAATTTTGTCTAATTGAGAATTGATTTTATGTTTTGTTATTGCTGTGCTGTCATGTCATGTAAGTGACAGGTTGTCCCGGCCTCATGCCAGTAAACACATCATGAGAGAAGATATGTCACTGGAAGAGGGAGGGGAAGTTATTTTGATTAAAGATTATGAGGGCACTTAATTATTACACATTTAATTATGTACATGATAAATAATTTATTCATAAGTTCACACTCACAAATATTCTGGAAAAAAGTATGCATATTTTGCATGCTGTCCGAGGGGAGGGCTCTGAGCTCGGAATTTGGCCCGAACCCAGAGTACCATATCTCTGGTTAGGATAGTAACAAGGTGAGTGTGAGGAGATGGGGTGGTGGAGGGATGCAGAAAATTATATATAAAAATAATATATACAAATAAATATATAAAAAATTGCTATATAAGGTGTCATGAACTGGCTTTAAAAAAAATTATACTGTTTTCTGAGGTCAACTAATGACATTTGTGTGGTTTTTACATTCAAAAACATCATAATTAAAAACTCTGTTTTTCATATCACCCAGCCTTCAACGCAGCTCGCTGGGAGCGTCTTCAGAAGGAGAAGAGAGAGCTGGAGGAGTGTTTTGAGAGGGAGCTGAGACAGTTACAGGTGCAGCAGGAGTCTGAACTTGTTACTTTAGAGGAGAACTTAAGATTACGGCACGCTTCGGACCGAGACCATCTCAGAGCAGAGCACCAGTCAGAGGTGGAGGAGCTTCACACCCAGCACCAGGAACAGGTTGGATTATCAGGCTGAGGATCATGGGAAATAGATTTAGGATGGCATGAATATAAAGACTCAACGGTGTGTTTTGTGTGTAGATCGAAGAGTTGACCTGCAACCATGAGGCCGCCCTTGAAGACCTGAAGACCATGCACAACATCACCATGTCAACACTTCAAGAGGAACATGCCAGGACAATGAGAGGTAAGTGTCAGATTTATAATACCAGCTGACAGAAGTGTGAAGAATGTACATTCTGAACTCCTCGTTTCTCTTAGATTTAAGGAAAGCCCATGAGCAGCAAAAAGCCAGTCTAGAAGAGGACTTTGAGAAACTGCGTCTCTCACTTCAGGTGATTTGTTCAATGACTCAATGTTTGAGATTTTTTGCTACCCATCCAAGGGGCTTCATTAGTAACAGTACCGTTTCCTTTAGGACCAGGTGGACACTCTGACTTTCCAGAACAGAACTCTAAAAGACAAAGCCAAGCGCTTTGAAGAGGCCCTGAGGAAAAGCAGCGATGAACAAATCGTGGTATGTTTCTTTTAAGACCTTTATAAAGGGATACTAGGCACACAAGTGCTGAAAGCAAGTATTGTACATGTTTTTTCAGGATGCGCTGGCCCCGTATCAGCATATCGAGGAAGACCTGAAGAGTCTAAAGGAGGTTCTGGAGATGAAGAACCAGCAAATTCATGACCAGGAGAAGAAGATCTGTCATTTGGAGAAAGTGGTAAGCTCCAAAAGAAACTGTGTGCAGGATAAAAACACTGTGCAGGATAATTGTAAGATGTATCTTATTATAAACTTATCAGTTTAAAGTAAAGAAGAGTTCCCTCACCACTTTGTCTCTATGAAAAAATAACTGTGCCAGTAAAAAAGTGAATAGTGCAAGAAGAAACAAAGCTGTGCCAGAAAAACAAGAAAACAGTGCAAAAATATACATCATGGCCATTAATTAATTCCCTTGCTTTAGTTAAATCCAAATAAGGGTGCAAATTAGTACAACATGGATTTATTAACTCTTTCCCCGCCCTTGACAGACATTTTCCATAATTTGATACAGTCAATCAATCATTGATTGTATTTTTGGGCTTTCCATGTTTTCACTGTAATACGGTAATATGGCACATCTTCTTAAAGAGTACTGAATTTTCAAGTCAAAACACATAAAAAGAAGATGCAGAAACAAGCGATAAAATATGCTATCATATGCATATGTAAAATAGCGCAATCATCCACATTAAACAGCATATAAATCAAAACGCCTAATGTTATGGAATGAAATGTCGACCCAGGATTGTGAAACTCTGGGGGTGTTGATGGACTCGATCGACTCCATCTGTGTTTTGATCATCGGTCTGAATCAGATCTGGATGTAGATGTGTTGTTTTTTTATGAAATTTACCACTTTCAAATGTTGATAATAAAAGAATGCATGAAGTGTGATTTTTTTCGTTTTGTTACTTTAAAAGCAGAGGCTCTGTTCTTTATTTTGATATATTGCATGTTCAGATATTCGTGTGTGTGTGTGTGTGTGTGTGTGTGTGTGTGTGTGTGTGTGTGTGTGTGTGTGTGTGTGTGTGTGTGTGTGTGTGTGTGTGTGTGTGTGTGTGTGTGTGTGTGTGTGTGTGTGTGTGTGTGTGTGTGTGTGTGTGTGTGTGTGTGTGTGTGTGTGTGTGTGTGTGTGTGTGTGTTTGTCCGCATGTCATATACAGAACTCCGTATAAAACAGTGCAAGTAAAAGAGAAACTGAAAAACTTTTTTTTTTAAGTGGACGTAAAAGAAGAAAAAAAATGTAAAAGAAAAGTAAAACCCCTCCATTAAGGACACAGGACTAATATTTATTCCAGGATGTTACAATTTAAATATTTTTTTATTGTGAAGTATATATACAAATTAATTTCCAAATAGAATTAAGCAAAAGAATTTTACAAACCCCTAATAACATCTAAAAATCAAATCACACAAATAAAACATTTTATAATTAAAAAAAGGACGGAGTAATCATTAAACTAATCATTTTCTGAACAGGCATGATTGACAAACCTCTTGGGGTCCTAAAGGGGCGTCATATATTCTGTACGTCTTGTATATATTCTGTACTGTGTATGAGTTAATTTTATTGGGATGCTGCCGTACATTATTTATCATTTGGATATTAGATCAGCTTCCATTTAAAACAGCCTATTACTTTCTTTTAAGCTCCTTTGAGTTTTATATTATTTATGATATTGTTCATTTTAAAGCTGCTTTTCACTCGCTTTTCCTTTCAGCTTCTATGAATCTCATGGTTTCGTCCTCATGAAGAACATATTTCAGTCCTCTGTTGTAAAGGCAGGGGAGGTTTGTGTAAGAATTTAATGTGGAGCTCTGTGTTCACTTGATCCTTTGAGCAGGCTCAAAAGAACCTGCACCTGGAGGAGCGGGTCCAGGTGCTTCAGCAGCAGAATGAAGACCTGATGGCCCGCATCGACCGCCACCTCACAGTGTCAAGGTCAGGATTTGAAATAAGATCAAATTATTCTTGCATAGTCTTTTGACTAATCCTGACTGTTTCATCCTGTATGTTTAGACAACTATCTGAGGAGAACGCAAACCTTCAAGAGTATGTGGAGAAGGAAACCACCGAGAAGAAACGTCTGAGCCGCAACAACGAAGAGCTGCTCTGGCTCCTCCAGACGAGTCCCCACCTGTCGCCTTCCTCTTCTCCCATCCACAAAGCCTTCTTCCCTGGTCCTGATATTCCTCCTTACACTTACTCTCCAGGCCCTGGCACCCCCACACACTCCTGTTCTCCTGGCCACGGTACGCCCACTCACAAAGTGGCTTCTCCGGGACCAGGGACGCCCACTCTAAGAGGCTCACCAGCAGCACGCTCGTCCCCCGCACGGATCCCAAACGCCAACACTTTACCCAGATGAGCTGTCCTGCTGAATCTAAGCATTTACTGTCCTTCGTGGACAACAGTGCTTTATTTTGATGTGTGAGCCATGATTTCCTTTCAAAAAATGTGTCCAGTTTTATTAAGCTTTTAACAACACCAACTGCCAGACAGAAACGAAACAGCCTTTTATTTCCACTTTTTAAATTTTGAGACGCAGACAAGTTTTTGTGTCTCAGAGGATTGAAATGGCAGCATCAGAATGAAAGCGCTAATGATGCTAATGCTAATGATGTGCTGGCGACAATGCTTTGGCCCGCATGGAGGCAGAATCATTTTTGTGTCATACAGAAGAAGCTCGGCTTTGATCTGAGTCTAAAATATGCTGTTGGACTCCAACACTAATGTCTGTAGGTTCTTCTGAATGACATGCAAGAACTTTATACAACAAAAAGCACTTTAGGTTTCTGCCCTACCTTCTTCCTACAGATAAATGCACCAGCATTTTTTGTGGTCTGGTTTATTTTTTTATGAGATCTTTTGATTTTACAAATCTCCCAGTGTTTGAGTTTTGATCCAGAATGTTTCAAATTAGTCAAGACATATATAGCCTACTGCAAAATGTCATTTTTTCAAATATTTTTTTTCTTACAGTGAAAAATATCAAAATATTCTGTACATTAGAAAATTACATAGGATATGACTTCTTGAGGCATCTTGTTTATTTAGTTGTAATACACTACCATTCAAAAGTTTGGGGTTGGTAAGATTTTTTATGTTTTTAAAAGTCTCTCACTTGATCGAAAACACAGTAAAAACAGTAATATTGTGAAATATTATTACAATTTAAAATAACTGTTTTATATTTTAATATATTTTAAAATATAATTTATTCCTGTGATGGAAAAACTGAATTTTCAGCAGCCATTACCCCAGTCTTCGGTCACGATCCTTCAGAAATCATTCTAATATGAGGATTTGTTGCTTTAGAAACATTTCTTATTATCAAGACACGTGAGGCTGTATATAGTGCACACAAAGATGAAGAATGCAAGAAAATAGTTTTTTAAGTCAATAATCCACATAATAGAGGGCAGACACATGGGGTTACACATCCACTTTACCAAGACAAGACCGGACAAGAAACTGAACAAGGGAGTATATATATATACACACAGACTAAATGAGGTAATTAACGAACGACGGGCGAAGGGAATCTTTAATTAAACACACTATAGGAAACTGGGTCAAATAACAGGACACAAAGTCAAACTGGAACAATAATGAAACATAGTGGAAATTACCCATAACAGAATATATATGACACGTTGCTTAATATATTTGTGAAAACCATGATCAATTTTTAAATGTGTAACATTTCAAAAGTCTTTACTGTGACTTTTGATCAATTTAATGCCTCCTTGCTGAATAAAATCATTAATTTCTATTTAAAGAGTACATAACACGCACAGTTTCTGCCAATCTAGTGTCAATCTTGCGTACCTATAGTATTGTATTGCATCCTTCATATCTCCGAAGAGTCTTTAGTTTTATCAGATTCATAAAAGACAAATACATTGTGCGGATTTTTTCAGAAAACAGCCGAACTCATGGAGGCGTGCAGTGGGCGGAGCTAAAGGTACAAGCACGCACACATACGATACATCATGGCATTATCCCTGAATAACTTTCGATTCGCTATACGTTTGTGTTGTGTTATATGCACTTATGCAGCGACTGCCAACAAAACACAGACATTTGATGTAATTTTATTAACCGCCTGCAGTTTGACTCATGACCGGGAACAAACAAACACACTTGCAGAACTCGGTTCCTGCTCCGTAAAAACAAACTGCATCTACTGTTTCCTTAATGCTGGATTCTTTGTGAAGTATTTCCCTCACAACTAGAAACACACTTTTTTAATGACATTGTTGATCTCGTAGTCTAAAACAAAATGACAGTGCTGTCGACGGCTTCCGTAACCCGAACGAAGCTCGTTGATGGACGTGCTCTTCCACTCGCTCTGGTTGATGTGCGCATGCTCATCCGGGAGAAATGCCCGTATAAGGAATTCCGCCCTTTATGACATCATACAGGGCCATACTCGAAATATACTTTCTGAAATGTTTACAAACCCTGAATGAGAGTGGGACAGAAATACTCATTGTACGTCCAACTCACGTTGGCCATGTTTAGCAAGAGAATCCAACTCTTTAGCAGTGTAAATAAGTCAGAATGCATGAAATAGCATTAGACCCCCCCCCCCCCTTAAATACATACACACACACACACACACACATATATATATATATATATATATATATATATATATATATATATATATATATATATATATATATATATATATATATATACATACACGCTCACCTAAAGGATTATTAGGAACACCATACTAATACTGTGTTTAACCTCCTTTCGCCTTCCAAACTGCCTTAATTCTATGTGGCATTGATTCGACAAGGTGCTGAACACATTCTTTAGAAATGTTGGCCCATATTGATAGGATAGCATCTTGCAGTTGATGGAGATTTGTGGGATGCACTTCCAGGGCACGAACCTCCCGTTCCACCACATCCCAAAGATGCTCTATTGGGTTGAGATCTGGTGACTGTGGGGGCCATTCTAGTACAGTGAACTCATTGTCATCTTCAAGAAACCAATTTCAATTATTCAAACTTTGTGACATGGTGCATTATCCTGCTGGAAGTAGCCATCAGAGGATGGGTACATGGTAGTCATAAAGGGATGGACATGGTCAGAAACAATGCTCAGGTAGGCCGTGACATTTAAACAATGCCCAATTGGCACTAAGGTGCCTAAAGTGTGCCAAGAAAACATCCCCCACACCATTACACCACCACCAGCAGCCTGCAGAGTGGTAACAAGGCATGATGAATCCATGTCTCATTCTGTTTACGCCAAATTCTGACTTTACTATCTGAATGTCTCAACAGAATTCGAGACTCATCAGAAAAGGCAACATTTTTCCAGTCTTCAACTGTCCAATTTTGGTGAGCTCGTGCAAATTGTAGCCTCTTTTTCTTATTTGTAGTGGAGATGAGTGGTACCCGGTGGGGTCTTCTGCTGTTGTAGCCCATCCGCCTCAAGGTTGTGTGTGTTGTGGCTTCACAAATGCTTTGCTGCATACCTCGGTTGTAACGAGTGGTTATTTCAGTCAAAGTTGCTCTTCTATCAGCTTGAATCAGTCTGCCCATTCTCCTCTGACCTCTAGCATCAACACAGCATTTTCGCCCACAGGACTGCTGCATACTGGATGTTGTTCCCTTTTCACACCATTCTCTGTAAACCCTTACAAATGATTGTGCGTGAAAATCCCAGTAACTGAGCAGATTGTGAAATACTCAGACCGGCCTGTCTGGCACCAACAACCATGCCACGCTCAAAATTGCTTAAATCACCTTTCTTTCCCATTCTGACATTCAGTTTGGAGTTCAGGAGATTGTCTTGACCAGGACCACACCCCTAAAAGCGTTCCTAATAATAATCCTTAAGTTGAGTGTGTATATATATATATATATATATATATATATATATATATATATATATATAGTACTCTAAACTTTTGAATGGTAGTGTATAATAATAAAAAAGGTGTAATGTTTAGAAACAAAAAATGCTAATTACAAAAATTATTTTTGCAGTGTTAAGGCCTTTTCACATTGTCTTAACAAGCCTTTCACTGATGCATGGTCAGATGTTTTCCTGAACCCGTCAAAATACTAATCCAGCTAACATCAAAACCAGCTTTTTGCAAGCAAGTGTTTCTTCATACAGGTCAGTTTGCCTGCCGACACGATTCTGAGACCTTTCCGTGGCACAGATTCATTGCGCCAGCTTTTAACGGTTGCTTGGTTAACTAGACAAAAAAACTCTTCAGCATCAAGTCTGTTCTTCCTATCTGACAAAGCAAGTGCTCTCACTTCATGCATGACATAAAACAGGGAGATCAAGCTAATGTAAAGGTACCGACTACAGGAAATGTTGTAAATCGTAGTTGTAATTTTTATTAGTAATTTGTAATTTAATGGAAATTTTGCTACTTGATGTGCATGTGATGTAAGTCTTCCATTCTTAATGTGAATCCTAGGATAGTTGTCATGTTAGGGTAGACACTTGGACTCCTGGGGATGCTAGCTTCCACCTTGGATGTTTTTATTAATGTTTGAGGACAATATTTTACCCATAGTAATAGGATAGCAATGAATTAAACCTCATGTCACACCTGTCAGTGATCCTACCAGGTGTGGAAAGGTTCACGGAGGTGCAGTATAGTGGATTTAAGCTATCGTTATTGTAAAGCTGGTTAACACTTGTATTACCTCCGTAGAGTGTAGCATAACCTAGAGAGTTTTCTCTGTGTGAGTGAACTAGAAAAGAATGTAACTGCGTCTTTAAATGTTGTACATGATAAAGTTCAGGGAAATTATTTAGCTCTGTCTCAAAGGCAGTTTTCAGTTGTTTTTTTAAATGAAAAAGACGACATTCCTCATGCAAAGTGAGTTTTGATATTTCAAAGAAATTTTTATTTTAATTTTTTTTGCAAAAAGTTTTGACATTTTGAAAAATTGGATTTGTTTTTTTTTTATTTGTGTGTTTTTACAATTGATACATCTTTCAATGGTCAACCTTTTGATACAAAGGAGAATTTTTGTAAACTTCACTGATAATATTTTTTCTATAGTATTATCAGTTGGTGCTTGTACAGGGTATCGTACACAGAAGTACAATAATCTGCTATTCAAGACCAGCAATCTAAAAATCCACACAGCTAAAATGTATTTGCAGATGTTTTCCTTCATTTGAGACACTATTGTTTATAATGTTTTTTTTTTTAATTACTGTGAAATGTTTTTTTAATTCTAATTCTAATGCATTTTCAAATGATGTAGCTTTGCATTATGAATTAATTTAATTTGCTTCTGTCACTGTGATAATAACTTGTCAATGTTAACTTTCCATTTTTGCTACTCTGGCACAGGTTTCCTGTCAAGCACAATAACATTATATACCAACCCAGTTTTTTAAAAAGCACTTATTTTTAAACCATTTTATTAAAATGTAAAACAACAGCAGATCCGTTTAGCCTATAGTTAGTTGCTTAAAATAGAAAATTCAAAAATGGATTTCATCTTGATTCACTGCAAGTACACAAATGTTTCAGGGATGTGCCTTCATTTAATGCGCAAAGTAGCAAAAATGAAAAGGGTTTTCACATAACAGCAGCCTTACAAACAATTCTCATTTCTGGAGTAATGCAGGAAAATGAATGCATCTTTTTTTGTTTGCTTATTTCTTTATTTTTTTTATATAGATTTTTTAAACTATAAATTAAGTGCTTTCCCTTCTAATTAATTTCATTTTGAATATTTATGTTCCAAATTTATGTCTCAGCAACAAACCTAAGCAACCTCAATTAAACAATCATACTGCACCTGCAATGGTTTATATCCAAGTACAAAATTGTTACTAATCCACATTTATTATGAGGAGTAACCATGTATTTACTTTTATACTTAAAAATCTTGAAGCTCATTGGTTCTTTTCCGTTCTGCCCTCAAGACTGTGGCATTAGTCCATAGATGGCGATATGATAAATGATATAAACCTCAGAATCAGGTTTTGAGACACACTGACTCTTTGTCCTGTGGACATCTAAACTACTGAATGTCAACTTAGCCCTGGAAATACTGACACAGTCAATGTAAACTAGGAGTGGTGGAGTCACTGTACTGAATGAAATTTGTCCATCTGTCTATTTACTAACATTTGACTTCTCTTATGTCTTTTTTGACTGAACTTGCAGTCGCTTGTAAGCTACTATTTATTGTTGTAGTGCACAGTAATCAATGCATGTTTGTCTTGGCGGATCATTCCTTCGTGTACGTTTTCACCTTGTGATGGTTCACGTAACTGTAGCATAGAGAATATAATACTATGGAATGGAAAGAATTTATATATAACTCATTTGTATTCACTATGGGGGGAGGGGATGAAGATTAAAATGTTTCAAAAGACAATGCTCACGTTTTGGTTTATTTGTGAATGTCTATACAATGGCCACAAAAACTATTTAAACAATTAAGACACCTAGTGTTCACACTTGAAATAGCCAAGTTAACCCTGGGTCATTGTAAACCCGGCTAAACGGAATCCTGGGTTATTAGGATTCTTAGGCTTCAGCTTCTGTCATATCTATGCCCCTTTAAGTTCAGTTTACGAGGGAGGGAATGATTTGAAAGCGGCAACCGGGATGATTCACAGGACTTGTAAACATTATTAACAATGACTTATTTCTCATCCACCCGTGATTGATTGGAATAATATTTCTGTATTACATGGCCCGTAGATCTGTGGATATAAGTGTGAACACACACACACACGCACGCGCGCGCGTGCGCATGACCGGATCAAGAAAATATTAATTTCGTTTTCTGGGCCTGGTGTCTATAAAAGCTTTTATTTGACTAACAAGGAAGTTTTCAGATCTGAAACTTACAAGATAATCTTATATTATCATTAACTGTTATATATCAAACTCAAGGGAGAGTTCATTTCTTAATTCATCACCCCTTTAAGCGAAGTATGAAAAGCCCTAAAAAAGTGTGTAAAAGTATTTTCATTAATCCAAAACTTAAACTAACTTAACTTATTTTTCAGAATTTTTTAGCTTGAAAAGTGTGCTTGTGCAATGTGTCTTTAAAATAAATGCCACTTGTATGTTTTTTTTTCTCCATCAAATGCAAAGACATTCTGAAATAAATACATCTTGTACTTATTCCAAATTTCTCATTGGTTTCCACTCCTTCCTTCTTTCTGCTACACAAACATGCGTGTTCTGAAGGGTGTGTGTGTTCCTTTGAGGATTTGTAGTCTTGACAAACAAAGGTAAGGAGGGGAAGTCTGTATAGCCTACAGGCGTTACACTCTTTAACGAATGAGCTCAGTACACAGCATGCCATGATGTGATCTTTCTGTTTGCTGCTGTGCCCTGTGACTTGGATGTGAAGGCAAACATGCTTTAAATATGAAAATATTTCTCCTTTTATAACTTGCAGCCAGGTAAGAATCACTATATTTCTACATTTAAAAATAAAGGTTCCAAAATGATGTTTTCACAGTGGTGACAGAATATCTGCCTGTCTGTATGTCTGTCTGTCTATTGCTTTTATTATATTCTCACTAGATGATTGAGCTAATTTCTTGCTATTATTGTTGTCATTGGTTTAGCCACTGTTCTGTCCCCCCGGTGTAGATCAGGAAGTGGGATGGGTCGTGTGTCCCTGATCGAGCCGGCCGTTGGCATGTATGCGTTTGCCATGTTTATGGTCTACCCTCTGCTGCAGCAGTATGTGTACCGTAGGCTGTGGTTTGAGCTGAGCGGGACAGTCTACCCCGCAGAGAGTCTGTCTCACTGCTCAAACAACCACAGCTATGTCACCATTCACCAGGTGAGAGGTCCCAACCGTCACATTTTTCATTTTTTGGCTGCACAAGTGAGCTACCAGTCAATTAACTTTCAACAACAAATTGATTGCTTCTAAAATATGCCAAGTTAAAAGCTATTTTTTAGAAAAACAGTGGAAAAATTATCTAAAATGTTTGGTGTTAGTGACAGCTGTATTACAGTTTTTCTAAATTGCTTTGGCTCAATTCTCGAATGAGACTTTTTTTTCCTCTCAAAACAATACGTTCAGATCTCTGAACAATTAGTTTCTTGTTCACATCAGATTCATTTCTTATTGGTTTAAGCAAATTGTGTTTGTTTTAGCACAAAGTGTGCAAAATAATTTAATTGAACAGTTTGCACGATGACAATGCACACAGCTTTTTGATCAAAACTGATGAGCTGATTCTCAGCAAAACTGTCTGATACTGAACCGCATTACTTATCAGTACTTATTTGTATTTACTATTTTGTATACAGTACATTAATTTTTGTAGAATGGGGTGGCATGTAAGCTGAAAATTATTTTCATGGAAGAGCGATTAGAAGATACTTTATGTAAGAAGATATGCATGTGTTAGAGAAAGGCATAATAGAGTGTGTAAAAATGAGCAAACAACTGAATTTTAAGCTTACATGTAACATTATTTAAAAAAAAATAATGTATGTATAAATGTGTGACTTTTCACTGTCAATTTTTACCTACTGTCTGAATCTGAATCAGAAAGCAGTTAGTGTCATCAAAAAATCTATATATTTCCATGGTGAAAAAACATCTAAAGGTACACAATGACAAAAACACTTTTTCATTTTTTTGGCATTGGCCAATTTACTGACACAAGAGGTTTTGAAGCATTAATTAAACGTTTTGGGTGAGTAATTTCATTCTGCAGACATGCTATCCAGTTCACAACCTCAAACAGTTGTTACAATTGAGCGTACAGTTTAGAGACTAAAAGAAGACTAATTTAAAGAGACTAATTTAAAAAGAATGTTAAAACTGTTTCAAAAATGTGAAATCTCCACTTTAGCAGCACTTGCATACACTAAACTTTACACTTTTAGTCCTATCTATATTCTGAAGGTTTTTACTGAGAAGTTTGTTCATATATCATTTACCTGATTTTATACATTTTATTACAAATAAATTTGTGAAAATTATTCTGGGCGTTACAAAACAGTATTTGGCTTGAATATGTAAAAAAAAAATGGTTGAACCTAACTTCACCCAATGTTCAGAATTTTTTTAATGTATGTAAATTAGTTCATATTTAATTATATAACATCTAATTTGCATATTTAAACATAACATTTCAGAAAACTTGTAATACAGAATATGTTTGCAATTCTTAATATAATCAATCAACTGAAATATTGCCTTGACAACTAACTAAAATAGATTTAAGTAGTAGAAGCACAACTGGAAATACAAAAGCACACGCGCACACACACACACACACACACACACACACACACACACACACACATATATATATATATAAATATATATATATATACAAAAATAAAAATTACAAAAGCTCATAAAAATTACTAACACTAATTATAATATGAAAACTATAGTAGTACATAAATAATGCTTAAAGTCCATGGCCAAAATTTTATCCTTCAGTATTAATAAATCATGAAAAAATACTTGAAGTCACAATTAACAATTGAATACCAATTATATATATATATATAATTTTGTATTATTTATTATTATTTTAATTCTTAAATATAATTCAATTCGCATTTATTTGTAAAGTGCTTTTCACAATATATATAGTTTCAATTCAAAGCAGCTTCACAGAAAATGCATGCGTCTACATTACGATTTAAAGTTATCTTTTATCAGAGGAGACTATATTTTAAAAATGTACATACAAAGAACACAGTTAGCTAACAATGTATTATTAATCAATGTAATGATAAATACTGTATATACCCACAAAAAAATACAAAGAAAGACTAATTAAAAACTTTGAAACAGAATTGGGGTTGACATTCTTTTAGTTTATTTTGTGCATTCAGACGCTAGACTGTTTGCTATGTTCAGTAAAGATTACATTGATATTAATATCTCAATAAAGGAGTTCTGGGGAACTGGTTATATTAGGTAAACGTGTGTAAGAACATTCCTTCTCAATTCACAAGCCATTGTTGTGGATCTGCTTGTCATCTGATACATTTGAAATACCCTTATCCGATTTCATGTTCACTTTCACTCCCTACGTCTCTTTCTAACTAACTAGTAAATCAACTAAGCTTATAAGCATAACTAGTCATAATTTGTATACATGATAAACATTTGATCTGACATCATCCAACATGTCTCTTTTCTCTCAGGCAGTGCAGCAGGAGACGTCTCTTTTCCTTCTCCGGAGTGAACTGTGCTTCCTTATTCCCAGCCTCATATCCGCGCTGCTCCTTGTCTCCTACAGTGACCACTGCGGGCGTAAAGTTGCCATCGTCCCTCCTCTGGTGGGCGACACTCTGTTCTCCTTGAGCTACGTTTTGGTCAGTAGATTCTCCTTCAGCCTCAATTACCTGCTAGCTGCCTCCTTCCTATCAGGCCTGATGGGCGGACCCACCACTCTGATCGGTGGATGTTTCGCCTATGTGGCCGATCTCTGCGGAGAAGATCCAGAAGGACAGAAGACTGTCCGAATAGCTCGGCTGGACATGATTTTAGGGGTTTTGTCTGGACTAGCTTCTCTGTGCACTGGATTCTACATTGAAGCAGCTGGCTTCACCTGGCCCTTCCTCACCTCGGCCTTTGTGCATCTGGTAAACCTCTTCTATGTGCTGGTGGTCTTGAAGGAGTCCCTGGTTCTTCCAAATCCCTTTCTGTCTACGTCCAGCCCCTCAGCTTCAGAAGCCCCTCGTCTGCGACAGTCTCAAGCTCTTACCGCCCGTCTGCAGGGCGTCTACCTGCTCTTTGCGGCCTCCAAACGGAGAAGGAACATAGTGCTGTTACTCATGCTTGCCGCTTTTGCCTTTTTCAGGGTGATTATGATAATTCTGACTTTATTTACATGCTCCATCAGTTGGAAGTACATCTTAAAGGGTGAGTTCACCCAAAAATGAAAATTATCTCATTAATTACTTACCCTAATGCCATTCGACACCTGCAAGACCTACGTTCATCTTCGGAACACAAATGAAGATATTTTTGTTGAAATCCGATGGCTCAGAAAGGCCTCCATTGACACCAATGTCATTTCCTCTCTCAAGACCCATAAAGGCACTAAAGACGTCATTACGAAGCCCATCTCACTACAGTGGCTCTGCAATCATTTTATGAAGCGACGAGAATAGTTTTTGTGCGCAAAAAAACTAAATAACGACCCATTTCAAAACAAAGAATTGAACGGTTATGAATCAGCGTATCGATTCATGATTCGGGTCGCGTGTCAAACCGCCAAACTGCTGCAATCACTTGACTTTGGCGGTCCGAATCATGAATCGTTACACTGATTCTTAAAGGTGGGATAGGTAGGAATGATCTAAAACACTTTTGTCCAAATTTGTTTAAACTTTCTTTATATGTAAATACATAATTAAAAAAGAGAGTATAAAAATCAAGTGACTAGACTTTTTAACCTGCAATAAACACGGCTCATTATTTTCCTTCGGGACGAAACAAATGATTGGCTTGGGCGACTGTCACTCTCTCTCGCTACCATGGCAACCACCGCTTTCGCTACAGGTTCTTCCCACACATGCGCACACCCTTAGGAAGAGCAAAAGCATTCAAAATGACGGTGCCGGGTTTTGCGGTCAGCGAAGGCAAACAATGCAAAAAAAAGGAAGACAGTAGGTCTATGTAAAAGCAATGCACAAGAAGTCTTTGGATAAACAAAGAAATCAAACGTGAGTAAATATCAGCGTGGCTTTCCAACAATGTCGAGAACTGAGGGAACTAAAGGGGCTGAAAAATGACTCATTGCTGGCTGTATTTCTGCTGGAAAGGTAATCTTTCATTTTGATTATACATTTGGTCAGTTTTCATGAAGCATGTCACTAGCACATGTAGCTGCCTAATATAGCTAACATAACATTACTTAGCATAAAGTTACAATGTTATACACTTAGCCATTAGTAGAGATGATAAATACTCAATATGCTTAGCTCAAGTTGATCGCTGTATTGTTGAATTGCACAAAACTTAACTTTAGATAACAAAATGCATGTGTAAAAGCTAGTACACCGCATCCAGGAATTTTTTTTGAACTAAGTTAGCTTTAGCTACTAATCAACAATGCTTTTATCATGGAAACTCTTACATGCAAAACAGTATATGTTACGAATCTTACACGAAATTCATCTTCATTACAGTATACCTGATGTTATGGGGGGGGGGGGAAGTATCAATGTTACTAGTTTTTAGCTTTGCCTTATAAATATAACTAGCTCATTACCGAATTAAACAAAAATATATTTTAAACTTTACCAGTATCGGTATTCTAGCTTGATAGTGAGTACTAAAATACATCTTATTTGTTTATATTCATACTGATAAAGTTCGATTTTTTTTTTTATTACATGTGATTCTGACATGATGTGACTACATACACACTGCTCCTCTCAGGTCAATAATGCATCTTACAGCTGAGGGGTTGGTGAGGCGCGTTCATGTATTTTGGGGGCGTGGTTTTGGAAAGAGCCCAGAAGGGAGAAGGAGGAGTGAATGGAAATAATGAGCTGTCTTTAAAACAGTTGTGAGAGGTCTACAGACACTCAAATTTTATACTTTCTTTTTTAGAGTACTTACATTTTAATTATGTATTGATATATAAAGAATGTATAAACAAATTTGGAAAAAAAACGTTTTTTAACCAATTCTTACCTATCCTACCTTTAACGGTTTGAATTTTTGTTTTGAAATCGGCTCCATATATAAGTCATTATTTAGGTTTTTTTGCACCAAAAACTATTCTCGTCGCTTCATAAAATTGTAGAGCCACTATAGTGAGATGGGCTTTGTAACGACGTCTTTAGTGCCTTTATGGGTCTTGAGAGAGGAAATGACATTGCTGTCAATGGAGACCTTTCTGAGCCATCGGATTTCAACAAAAATATTTTTATTTGTGTTCTAAAGATGTACAAAGGTCTTACGGGTGTCAAATGATATTAGGGTAAGCAATTAACGAGAGAATTTTCATTTTTGGGTGGACTGACCCTTTAAGGCCGTAAACCATTACTTGAACACATTTTTTGGAGGAGTCTAAAACTGTAACTTTTCAACTTATCATCCTAACAATAAACGAAGATGTGTGTAATGGAGTGCAACAGAGAGAATCAAGAATATCAAATATTTGGGATGAAATTTGCCCATTTCTAACTATTGGGAGGGACTTGTTTAAGTAATGCACTTTTTGTGTGTGTGTCCCTCATAGATAGCTCTGCAGGGTGGCATGTTCATCTTCATCTTGTATGAACTGAACACTCCTCTCTGCTGGAGTGAGGTGTTGGTGGGTTATGGCTCGGCTCTCTCCACTGCCATCTATCTGGTGAGTTTTGCCGGTGTGGCACTGCTGTCCCGGTGTCTGCCTGATGCCTACATCATCCTACTGGGGTTGATGTCTGTGGCAGCTGGCCTCATCATGGCAGCGTTTGCAAAGTCTACCTTGCTCATGTTCCTGGGTAAGTTTCTAAAAGATGGATGGGTGGAAGGACTATTTTCCAGTGAAACAATGGTGTATGTTTTATTCATTGCAGTGCGGCTGCCTTTGCTGCTGTCCATCATGCCGACACCTGTCCTACGATCCATGATGTCAAAAATAGTGTCTGGATCTGAGCAAGGTAAGAATCTCAATAGAATAGTTTTCATTTCAGTTCAATCAATACAGTATTTCCCACGTCATTCCCACATTCCTAGCTAAATATATCCAGGCATTGCAAAAAGAAGTAGGACATTCCCAATTCACATGAACTTTGAAATATTGATGGCTGTGTAAGGTTGTTCCTTGTGCCTGTGTGTCTGTGTACAGGTGCCATGTTTGCGTGCATAGCCTTTGTGGAGATGTTGAGTGTTGGTGTTGCATTTACTATGTTCAGCAGCATCTATGCAGCTACACTGTCCTGGTTTTCTGGGTTTAGTTTCCTGCTGGCTGCAAGCCTTACTCTCATACCAGCCGCTTTGATCTGGTGAGTAGCCAACCTCTATTTCCTTCCTTGAACCATGGAACCATGGAGCCAAAAATGTAAATTGTCATTCCAAATCTGTATGCTGTTGGTTTGTCTTCAGAACATAGACATTTAAAGAATTAAATGGCAGTTCTAAAACAGACAAAAAGTAATGTTTTGCACCTGAACAGTGTCCCAGTGTCCTTCACTTCCACGCTATTTTTCATTCGCTAAAGTCACCCCCTTTTCAAGCGTGCCTGGTTTAAAGGGCACCTATTATGCCTTTTTTACAAGATGTAAAATAAGTCTATAATGCCCCTATAGTGTGTATGTGAAATTTTAGCTAAACATACACCACAGGTCATTTATTATAGCATGATAAAATTACCATGTTTTGAGGTGAGCAAAAACGAGCAGTTTTTGTGTGTATCTTTTTAAAAGGCATATGAGCTTGTGCCTCTGGCACCGTTTTTAAGAAGAGGGCAAAGCTTCAAGAGCTCATTTCTGGTGTCAGGACAATGTCATCTCACGGAAAGAAAATGTCAGAACATAAACTCTCGCTCAACTGTTCAGTTCGATCTGGAGTCGGACAATAATGCCTACAGAACCAGAGAATAAGTGCTGTATGGAAATAGAACGTGTATAGTTTTGTTTAATTACGGTTATAACTTCATCTTGCTTTGATTCACTATTAGCACGAGCCAGTTGTAGCCGACCCAATATGAATGATGGACAAAACTTTACTGATGAGTTTTATGAAGTTTATTGCACTTCACACAAAGCATGAAGCTTCCATATTACGCCACAAAATCAATGTAAGAGCTGAATAAAACAGTACAAGAAGTGGGCATTAAAGTCTTGTCCATAAATTCTCTCCCTTGCAATATTACACAAAAACACACTAAAACCAAAGTAAACAAATATATACAGACCTTTTCATAGGGTGCTTAATAAACTTGTAAACTTTATATCAGATGAACTGTAATAAAGTGTGCTCTCCCTTTCATTACTGCCGTGGCCAGCCCAGTATACAGAACGGCATGTTTTAAGACTGAGCTTGATTTGTGAGGTTTTTTTTTTTTTAAATGGAGTGGTAAGTGATTCCATATGCAAGGCCTCTTTTTAATTCTAAATGTGAATGAGTAAATAATGACTGGTCCTTCCAAAATAATTAAATAATGATCAGCAAGCAAATAGTAAATCATTTCCAATGATGATATTATTATCCGTTTAATGTTATGTTACAGATTAAAATTTAAAATGTAACTGTATATCTTCCCTTTAGTGTTATTCTTTGTCTCCGTCTGGATGTCTATGAGGAATCCATTATATTGACGCAGGAAAACATGGAAAACCACACAGAAATCTTTGAACTACCACCATGACATAGACTTTGGGAAGTCTTTGGCGTGACAATAGTGTCCTCTGGTGGAAAGCTAGAAGACAGTTGTGTGACTGGAGAGGTTAAAACTCTGGATCAAGAACTCTGATCAGAGCGTAGATGTTCTTGTTTTTTTCTTGGGTCCTAAATGATTGTTCTTTATTATGAAAAAAAGCTGAAAGATATTGTCACTCATTTGATCTCACATCAAAAAAAATAAATAAAGAAAATCTATTTTTACTGTAGATTTTATTTGATTTCATGTATGTATGTGTATGTGTATGTGTATGTGTGTGTGTGTGTGTGTGTTTTTGTGTGAATATTAAATTGGAAAGTTGCATAACACATTGATATATCTTGTATTTAAAAAAAAAAGTAATTTGTAAACCTTAAATTGTATCACTGTTTTCCTGTTATACTGTAGATATGACATTATCCCTATACAGCATGCAAAATACTGAAATATATAAAACATGACACAAGAAAACCATGTACATTTCTAAATACATGACTAGCAAACTTTGTGAAAATGCAGTGATCATTTCTTCATGAAGTGACTAATGACGTCCATGGGTAGAGGGAAGATGATGGTGGAGTTCTTCTCAGCTGCGATGGTGTTGAGCGTTTGGAGGTATCTGAGCTGAAGTGCGGATGGAGACTCTGCGATCACCAGAGATGCCTCCTTCAGAGCCCGGGATGCATTCATCTCTCCCTCTGCTGCAATGACCTGCATTACCACAAAACTGTCTATGAGGGTGTGGCATCACAAACAGAGCTAACGTAGAGCTAATGTTCACAGAAATCAAATTTTGCATGTCATCTGGCTTTTCCTTGGTCAGTTAAAACATGAATTAAAGGTGTAGTCATTTGTTTTCATTAAAATACATTAGGACATAAATCAGGAAGGTGTGGCTGTAACGCTCACTTTTGCTCTGGCCTCACGGGATGCCTCGGCCTCGGCTGCCATTGCTCTCTGCAGCTGCTGTGGTAGTTTAACATCTTTAATCTCCACCCGCTCCACCTTGATACCCCATGAATCTGTGGCATCATCTAGAGTAAGCTGTAGCAGAGAAAAGAATTATTGGACAAACTAATCTACTTGAATTAGACCTAATTGACGCACAGTTGGGAGCACCACTATCTCTTTTTCTCATGCTCACCTGCATACTCTGGGAGATGCTTTCTCGATCCGAAAGGACCTCAGCCAGGTTCTTGGTCCCCAGGACGTTTCTCAAGGTGGTTTGGGCCAGTAGGCGAGTGGAGTAGTCAGCATTGGACACATTTGCCACTGAGGAAACAGGGTCACTCACACGGAAGTACACAACACCATCCACAGAAATGGTCACAGAGTCTTTTGTCAATATCTAAATGCAAACAAAAATGAAAATGTGGCAACTTAGTAAATCCTCAGTGTGTGAGCCGATATGTCGTAGACTACATTTTGTATTAACATTAGGCTATACTACTGTTGAAGTCATCATTTAGTCATTCACTTAGGCTAATAAATAAAAAATAGCATGCTACTGCTATCACTATTTCTCCCATATAGCCTATTTATATTTATATGGCACAACTAGTAAAAAAAATAGTATACTAATGCTATTACCAATTTTTAAAAAGAATTCAAGGACGAAACGTGACTTTCCTTATGAGTCATTGAATCTCACAGAAACGATTCGTTCGAAAACACTGAATCGTTTTTGTTGGACAAACGTTGCTAGATGATGTGGCAGTTTTACTTCGATTGGAACTATTTTTGCTGGAAAAGTAGACAGATTAATACTTTTTTGTTGGTTGTTGTTTGTTTTTTGTAAATGTAAGTCCTCCTCGTTTATTGCTTTACTTTACCTCCTGGGGAGGGATGTCAAACGAGATGGTTCTCAGATCCACTTTAACAAATGAGTCCGTGCAGGGGAGGACGAAGAAGATTCCTAGACACAGGTGACATTTTTGAATTTGAATTGTGTTTATTATATGATCTGTGTCATACACATTGATTCATTATCTGTCCTAAACTGACTCCTTGTACAAGAGTTTGATCTGTAAATGTCCTTAGCTGGTGAATTGGAACATGTAGGCCTACATATCAGAGGAACGTCCAAGGCCAGTTTGCCTTAGAAAAAGCCGGTGTTATTAAGAAAGTTAAGTTCTAAAGTACTAATTAAACATTCTTTACCTGGTCCTTTGGCTTTTCGAGCTGTTATCCGCCCCAGTCTAAATATGACAGCACGCTCATACTCTTTCACAATCTATAAAACATCAATGAAACATTTGAACAACAACTGCAGGTGTAAGGCATCTGCTTCCTGTTAAAATGCAAGACTTTAAGATAGGCTATATCAGAAATGAATTAAGTTATCTTTTTTATAAGATTTATTATTAAAATTATAATATAAATTAATATATAAATAAATGGTCATGATATGATACTGATTAGTTATTTATTATTATTTATTGTATTGTTTGAGAAGAAAGAAGTTATATGAAACCAGTAAAAAAAAAAAAAACAGTTGTCAGTAATAATTTAATGTCAAAAATATTTAAAGGGATAGTCACCCAAAACATAAAACTACCCAATGATTTACTCACCCTAAACCTAAAGCCATCCTATGTGTGTATATTATTCTTCTTTCTGATGAACACAATCAGAGTTATGAAAATAAATGGACATTAAAAATGTCCTGGCTAATCCAAGCATTATGATGGCAGCCCAAAATTTGAAGCTAAAAAACATGAAAACAAAAAAGTGTAATGCCTCACGCTGTCCAAAATGCTCGCCAATTTCAGTAACGCCTTTTCCATCGGTTCTGGCGGAAGCTAAATATTTTAGTTTATAAAGTTTTAAATTTGGATATGTTTCTTACACAAACCCATCACTTCACTTCAGAAGGCCTTTATTAACCCCCCAGCGTACTTTTATAATGGATAGATGCACTTTGTTGCTTTTTTCGCTTTTTAAAAAAAAAAATAACTCCAATTGTATTCGTCTGAAAGAAGAATGTCATATAACACCTAGGTTGGCTTGAGGCCGAGTAAATTATGGGATTTTTGGGTGAACCTTTAAGAACCTTTATCCCTTTAAGAATGCAATTGACCAATCAGAATCAAGTGTCAATGACAGTAAATCTCAGTGATAAAACATTGGTTCCAAAAAGCCTAGTAAAACAGTAGTAATACATGTTTTTCAAAATTATCTGCTTTCTTTGTCCTATTGTGGTTCATACCTTAAGGCTTATGAAAATGCTGATTGGAAATATTAAGATGCTGAAAAATGCAGAGATAATCACAAGGATCCACCCACAGCAACCCAAACCCCCATTATTTTCATCTGCAACAACAGAAAGATGTCATCCTCACAAACAACACATGACTAAAAACATGTTAAATAGGAATTCAAGTGTGATATATTACAAAAGGAAGTCAATTTCAAAGTGTAGTTGATTACTAAACTTAAATATAGCATTTTATTCAGTTGTTTTTGTTTGCAGAGGTGCTCTCTTTCTAACTAGCAACTTATCCATGACACTCAAACTATGAACCACATTTTTATCCTTAACCCTGAGTAAAAGCACTTAAACCAAGACATTCAATATCGGCCCCTCACTAGATCAACAGTAACTCAGATAAACATGTCACCAGGGTGACCCTCATCAACATAAATCAGTTATTGTTGGCCCTTTATGACTTGGTGGGTGGGTGAACCCATATAATATAATCCCCCTTATTACTTATTTGTAGTTAGTGTAATGGATAAGGCTACACTAATGTTTCCACACACTCTACACACCCAACAATTTGCAACCAAGGCCATGTTTTACGCTCATGCTTTAATGCAGTCTATCATACTCATTTAAGATAAATATTAACACGCGTGTGTACATTTTACGCATTTTACCTTATCACGTTCACGTGTAGTTAATGTAATGACTCACTGTAGTGCTTATCATATACAGTCAAGAGTCATACCCTGCGTCTCATTTAGCTCCCTAGTTTAGTAGTCAGGGCACTGATCAGGACATAAGTCAATGGGCTGACTCCCTGATCAGTGCCCTGACTACTGGACTAGGGAGCTGATTGAGACGCACCCATAGACTATTTTGTGTTGAAATGTTCAGAGCAATCTATTACACTCTTGTTCTGCACTCTTAATCTGATGTGATTCAAATCAGAAAAATGTTGTAATATATTTAAGGATATATTTTATTCTGACAGTCACCGTTTCTCCGCTCCATTTGAGATTAATTTAAATAGTCCTGCGGTTACTATCCTGTTCGTTTCCCTATATTCCGAGACTATTTGCATGTAATACCATTAACTTCAAACTTAGTTAACCTTTCTTGTCTGTTCCAGCTGATTACATCTAACAAGATCTAACTAGGAATACTAGAAATATCCCCAACAGCTATTTGACTTAATATATTTATCGTACATTTCTTTCTTTGTTTTTCCTCATGCAAGTATAATCGTGAACCGGTGTGGGAATTTGACTCCTTTGCAACTCAAACACTAATGCAAATGATATAAACCGAACTGATGATAGTTAAGGAATACAACCTTAGGTCAACAGCAACCCATAATGTACTCAAGTGCTGTAATTGTTTTAGTTAAGACGATCACTACGTTACTGTATAACATTCTCGTTATATGTTAAAGGGACAGAAAAGCAGATCATCTTACCGATTAGATTCTGCTTGCTCTGAGCACCTCGCTCCACCTCAGACTCCATTTCCATGTGGTCCTGTTGCTACACAGGATGGCTTTGCAGTTTGCACAACACTGGCTTTGTGTGTAACTGAGAGATGTATTTGTACTGCTAAAGCACTTCCTATGAAGGGTGTGGCCTTGCATAAAATGCAATTAGAAGATCATTTACAGACCCTAATGGTCTTGTTATCATTCAGTGTGCAATATCTATCGGACTTTTTTAGTGAAACGATTATGATTATTGAGATTTCTCAAACACATCAGTGTTTGTTTTAGGTCAACATGCTTTATTCTTCAGCGATGAATGCTTCCCCCTATTTGAATACACTTTCCAACTGGTTTTTAAAAACATTTCCTTGTTTTACTTAGCAAAACCAATAAATCATATCAGCAAATTATGAAACAGCCTGGTAGGTAAATCAGTATAAGAATTCAGATGTATTATTTATTGCTAAATATATTTTTTTAAAGATCATTCTAATGCATTTATAACTATATTTACTATATAAATATTACCTATATCTAGTCTTGTGAAAATTTCCATTCATGGTTTACACCCTACACACACAAACTTGGTCATAGGTTGTATTACATAAAGCCAAGTAAAAGGGAACGAAGGGTCAAGTGGAAACTAGTCATAATGGAAGGAGTCTCATGATTCATCACGTGGAAAAGGGGTGATTTCACTACTGCTACGTGGCCAACAGTATGGGGTGGGAAAATCAACATTAAAATAATCTGTAATATTTAATATCAATTCTCTGATAGTCCTAAGTAAAGTCCTAAATATTTAAGTTAAGCCAAGTTTTCTCTAACATTCAAAAAGGAGAAATTAGTAATACAACCCAAACTTTGTTACAACACTGGTGGTGAATTAATATCATGTTTCTGAATAAATAAATAGCAGGTAACTAAAACCGACTGTTTCACCAAATTAACTTTTTAATAATAAATCTATACATGAGTGCAGAAGGTAGCAAATCTATATGAATTTGGTTGTCTGTAGTGATTACTTGCATTGAATCTCATTTTAAAATGTTGCTGTGGGTATTGTGGTCATTCTGGAAAGTCCTGAACTGACAATTGATATCTCACTATAAACCAGTGCTAACTAAAAAATAAAAAGCTGAATAAAGACAAAACAAAGAAAGTCTAAGAAAAGAGCTTTTATTTTGTTATGCCGTTAGAACATACTAATCTAAACCTACCATATTCTTTATTATATTTTATAATATATAGTGAAAACAAATGTGAGTACCACAGATTCTGAGATCTACATATATTGCATACATGCAAAAATCATTGTTCTGACCTTAATATCAGCAAAATTGCACAACAGTGTAAAATCCGTAACGCTAAAGTCACTTTTGAGTAGCAAAACAACTCCTATAGAGACATCTGCAAGGTAACTTGGGGGGAAATTAAAACCCAGAACAGCTACAGTACAAAGAGCAAACACCTAATTTACCCAATCTCAAAGGGTATTTACACGTACAGTATTTAATAAACATCTGAAGAAAAGGTTGGTTAACTCACTACTTCATGATACGGAAGAAAAAAAAGTATATTCAAATTTAGACACCCACACTATTCACAGTTCATTTACTGGTGTATATTTCAAATGAATTATTTTAGCAATTAATTAGTATCCATTTTTCAAAATGATCATAATTCTCAAACAAACTTAAGCCCTGATTACTTTTACACTCCCCACCCCCAAAAAATAATACTCAATCCAGCCCTCAAAAGTCAATCAAACTGATGTTCTGCTAATGCAGAGCACTATACCACGAGTTTGTCTCTTCTACAGGAAATGAATGGAGAGTAGAGCTGCCACATTGGTTTGCATTAAGACACGCCTTTTTCATGCACAGCACCACGGTCCACAATGTTAGTTATTTTTTACTCAAACCACACACACACACACATTTGTTTTTGTGACATATGGGGACATTCCATAGGCATAATGGTTTTTATACTGTACAAACCATATTTTCTATCCCCTTACACTCCCCCTGCCATCACATGAAACATTCTGCATTTTTACTTTAAAAAAAAAAAAATCTCATCCTGAGTGATTTATAAGCATTTTGAAAAGTGGGGACATGGGTAATGTCCTCATATTTTACCCTCTCCTTGTAATACCCATTCCCATGTCATTATACACATTTGTGTCCTCATATTTCACAAAAACATGCCCATACACACACACACACACACACACACAGTTTTTGATATGCCTGTCCTCTTATTGCGCACTACTGCCAGCCCAGTGATGGGTGTAGGCCAGGCTGCAGAGGGAAGCCCGAGCCCGTGGCTGCAGGGTAGTTAGTGAATCCATTCGGCTGGGGAGGGTAACTGTCCAGCGCTGATGCGGAGTGAGCCTGCAATCATACACAAGAAACAAACATTTGCATAGAGTTAGCAAATTCTTCCAAAAATATTGCTCATAATCATAAAAATAGGCATAATAATAATCGCAAGTGACCCTTTAAAGGGCTACTTCAGCGATTTGTACAAAGCATATACATTTTAATTGTAGTGTCTGTTCTCTAACTGAACTGATTTTATGAAAATTAATGTGGTGGGCAAGTGATCCAGTAGTGGTGGCTTTGGGAGGGGCCTCGTTGGCCAGCGAAGCGAGTGCATTCTGGGAGTTGTTGTCTTTCATCCCCATGAGACAAAAATACATTTTCTGTCTTTTCTCAGGCTATAAGACACCACATTCAAAAATAATGTAACATTTCTACTACATTAATGACCCAGTTTAAATATAAAGCTAAATGCTAAATCAGTGAAGTAACCTTTTATGGTACAACGTTGCCATATGGCAACAATTCATTTCTCCTAATTTCCTTAATATTCAGAAATAAAAAAAATACAATAAATTGCACTGTGGGATTTAAAAGGGCAGGTCTTAAAGGACAACTCCGGTGAATTTTTACGTTTATCTTGATCGTTACACCTTGTTGAGTACAGTCTATAGGAAATTAGCACAGCTAGCCATCTAAAAAAATATTTAGGTGAATTTAAACAATGGCTAAGTGGCTAAGCGCATCTCGTTGTCATGCAAGGGCCCTGTTCATGTTGGACAGACATTTTAATTGCATTTTATGTGTGCTAAGAGGCACAAAGACACCCTTTACGTTTATGCCCCCATAGCTGCCGTTTTAGCTGAGGGCGGGCTCTGGATATTAACTGTAATAGCTCCGTGTTGCAAGCACCAATCCGGTTAGTTTTTTTTCTCTATAGACTGTACTCACCAAGGTATAACGATCAAGATAAACTTAAAAATTCACCGGAGTTGTCCTTTAAGGTAGTCAATGTGAACATTTGAATGTCCCTCTAAAACTCTTTCCCGCCGTCACCCTCACGTGACAGAAATTGCAGTAATGCATTTCCCCATAGGGATTTTTTAATAGATAGTAGCATCAACAATATGATTGCAGTTAAAACACATTGCAGTGTTTATCATAGTATAGTTGTACTTATGTAAAAAAAATATTTTCAGAAAATGAATACAGCAATATTTTACAGAAAGATTAATAGAAAGAGTGCAGCGTTAGCTCTTCCATGTGATGAGAGTAAGGGGGAGTTAGCCAAATTATAGGAAATGATAGGGATTGGTTTCTATGAGTCCTAAGTATATTGATCTATACATTTCTAAAAGAAATATACATTTAAATAGAAAAGAAAAGAAACATTTTGACCATTTTCCATTTTAGTACAGTTTCCCCAAGTTTAAACTTTGTGTTCCCTTGAAAATCTTTTTAGGATTGTATGAGTAAAGCATTTTCTTGTAATAAAAACTTATTTTTAAAAAATAAAATACCACAGAGGGTTAATAATCGATTAGCAGTCTGCAGTCTCCAATAAATGTAGACAGACAGAGAGAGAGACAGACAGCATGTGTGCTCTACCTGCAAAAGCACAGATTGCATGGCAGAGTTGTGCAGACCAGAGAGGGCAGCAGGAGATGCTGTTGTAGAGAAGCTGGGCATCCCTGGGGGGAAAGACAGCAACCCTGGGAAAGCTGCACCTCCAGGTGCCTGGAGACCTCCAGTCAGCCTGAGTAACACATTAGCCAACATTACAGAAGGCTATTAATAATGCAGTTCTAATGATTATATTTTGCCATCAAAAGAATTTGTTAGGTAGTTTCAATCGTCAACTGTGCAATCTGAAAAGCTATGTCATATATGCACACGACAATAATAATAATTCACATGTATTATAAGTTAAGGAGAGACCCACTATCTGAACTTTAAGTTAATCAGCCGTATGACCATAAAATACTTCTGTGGTTGTGGTTTACTTTGACGGTTTTACCATTTCTTTGACGAATACACATGACTATGATAATACAAAGAATAGAAAGTATAGACTCTGTACTTTGCAGAGAGCATATCAACTGGAAAATGTTTGTTCCAAACCCAGTGACCTATGGCAAGCCGTTTTGACTTTTATTAATTTACAGGACATGAACTTTTGATATAAACGATTCGATTTTCACTAGTTAAAATGCCATTTTTTTTATATATCAGCAATTAAATTTCAACTAGTAAAAACTTATTCTTGATATCAGTAATTGTTTTTTCACAAGTGAAATGTCACCATGTGCTGCCATTCAAATTCAATTGTTGATATCAAGAATTTGAATGTCTCTGCAGTTGGATACTATTATGCCCGTCTTGTGTTTTTAAGAGCAAGTGTTTAAATTCCCGATGACTGACATCACAGAATTATACCGGTATTTTGGGATTGCTGTGTAAAAGGAGCTATAGCCCTTCTAAGGAAGCATCCTACACTCTAAAAAATTCTGAGTAAAAAACAACCCAATGTTGGGTCAAATATGGACTAACCCAGCGATTGGGTTGTTTTAACCAAATATTTAACCCAACCGTGGGATTAAAACAACCCAATTGCTGGATTAGTCCATATTTGACCCAACATTGGGTTACAACAACCCAGCATTTTTTAGAGTGTAACTGAGACGAAACCTCACAGTGGCTTTATATGTAATTGATTATAATAGTTTTTAGCATGTTGTTAAGCTAGCAGTACAATACTCTAAGCATAAAAATACATAACACACAAGTACTGAATAAAATGGATTATATTGAGCTGTTATTGATACTTTTCAGTACTGCATGAAATGTATACATAACTTTGGCTTCCTGCATCTTGGAAAAGCCTTTGTGCTGGACTAAGTAGGCATCTCACAAGGTTTTGAAACTGTTGTTTCCATATCATAGACTGATCATGCAAAGTAATTGAACAGAAGGAAAAAACATACCCAGCTTGGCCAACCAGAGCAGGGTTGAAGTTAGAGCTGAACGCAGAGGCGAATCCAGGAAGCACAGGAGAAGAGGAGGGGACTCCTGCTGCGGCGGCCGCTGCGACTGCTGCCGCCTGGAGAGGTGCAACGGTGGCTACTGAGGAAGAGGCTCCTGGAAGCCCCATTAAGGAGGACAGCACCGGACTACCTGCTGCAGGGGGCCCCGAGCCACCAAACCCTGGGAAGGCAGGGTTTGCACCAGGAGGAAGACCCGGAAATACTGAGGGAGCTGTGGTCAATCCCAGGCCAAAGGGAGAGGGAGTGGAAGCACTAGAGTGAGTCAGGCCAGAATATACAGATGAGACCGGGGGAGTAGGAGTGGACGGGGTGGAAATGGAGGACTGGGCTCCGGAAAAAGGAGACATTGCTGAAAAATGTGGAGCAGGGCTGCTACCAGACTGAGAGCTCAGAGCTGAGGAAAAAGTGTGCAGTCCGGGTACAGAGCTGGGCAAAGAAGACTGTGGTGAGGCGGAACCATGGGCCATGCCCACAGGTCGGCCAAGGACAGCAGAGTTAGGCATTACTAGAGAGCTGAGAGAAGGGGTGCCAGAGCGAGAGGGACCTTTGAAAGCAGAAGGGACAGGACTGTTGCTTCCGCTACCGCCACCGTGTCGGGCCATAGAGTTGGCATGTTGCTCGCTAAAGAAAGCAGGGCTGTTCATGGCTGCCTGGGAGGAGAGTCCAGGAGAGGGTTTAGGACTAGGAGCAGCAGGAGCCACTGGTAATCCACCAACACCTTGCATGTTGGGAGTAGAGCGTCCAGTGTGAGAGGACATCCCTGAGGGTGTGTAACTACGGATAACTGAATGTGACTGGGTAGAGGGAGTGCCAGGGAACGAAAGTACTGACTGGGACTCTGAGGAAGGTGGGTAACCCTTCTTTGAGGGTAATCCCATAGCTCCATGAGGAGTCATGGGGTCACCAGTCGCCCTGGCAGTAGGTGTGAGGCAACCAGAAGGCGTTTCAGAACGGGGTGCATTGTGGAAGGGGGAAGGAGGGATGCTTGTACTTGGCCCGGGTGTACCACAAGGTGTTCCAGACGGGGTATGACTTTTGATGACTGAAGGGGTGTTTCTACCAGAAGGCATGCCAGGGAACGGAGAGGGAACTGGTGTAGTGTGGCCACTGGAGTTAGAGGCAATATGGGGAGAGCCAGCTGGCACAGGAGGTCCTTTGATGACGGAGGGTGAGGGGGCAGGAGTAGGGGAGGGGGTTACAGGGTTCTGGGATGGGACCATGCCTGGGAAAACTGGAGTGATTGGTGTGGTAGGCTGAGGCTGAGGGGTGACCGGAGTAGATGGGGTGGAGCTATGAGGAGAAATGGCAGGTGTGCCAGATATGCTGGAGATTGGATTTTGTTGACTGACAGGTCGGCTGTAACCTGGAAATATGAAAAAAAAAATCAGCACAATGAAATATTAAAAGAACCCACATTAAATTTAGACTCAGGCACTACATGCATTTAAGTATATTATTGTTAGATGCATTAGAAAGAAAGCAAGAGAGAATTCAGGAAGTGTCCCAATCTTTTAGCAGCACCATAAGATGTGCAATGCAACAGAGCAAGCGTTCAAGCTCAAACATTGACAGACAACATATGGCACAGTGCCCCCTTGTGATAAAAGCAATCCAGGCAAAGAAGTGTTCTGGGTTCAATACAAAATGTCCCCTCATCCCCTCAGTTTGTAAAAATACTAATTCTTAGTAGTTATAATAAAAATAATATATCCAATGACTCTTATCATGACAATGCAAAGCTGGTAAATTGTAACTTTTGCAAAATGGCACCTTTTATAATAAGAAATTATGTACTTTCTTTTTTTTTTTTTTGCACATTACTTCTATTGCAAATGCCTTTAAAGGGTTAGTTCACCCAAAAATGAAATTGATGTCATTAAAGACTCACCCTAATGTCGTTCCACACCCATAAGACCGTTCATCTTCGGAACACAGTTTAAGATATTTTAGATTTTAGTCCCAGAGCATATGCAGTCTATGCACACTATACAGTTAGTTAATTAGAATCTCTTGACGCATCGAAAATACATTTTGGTCCAAAAAATAACAAAAACTACAACTTTATTCAGCATCGTCTTTTCTTCTGCGTTTGTTTTCAATCCTCAAATAAAGATTCAGACAGTTCATGAATCAGTGAATCAATGATTCGGATCGCCAATGTCACGTGATTTCAGCAGCTTGGATCGCGTGTCAAACTGCTTGAAATCATGTGACATTGGCGATCCGACTCATTGATCGATACACTGCTTCATGAACCATTTGAATCTTTATTTGAGGAACATGGAAGAGAAGACAATGCTGAATAAAGTCGTAGTTTTTGATATTTTTGGACCAAAATGTATTTTCGATGCTTCAAGAGATTCCTAGTAAAGCGTGCATAGACTGCATATTCTCTGGGACTAAAATATAAAATATCTTAAACTGTGTTCTAAAGATGAACGGAGGTCTTACGGTTGTGGAACGACATTAGGGTGAGTCATTAATGACATCAATTTCATTTTTGGGTGGAAAAATGAAAGCCAGGGACGCACCAAGCCCTCAGGCAACGTTATGCCATATTTGAACATCGGCCGACTTGTGTTCGGCACCGTTGGCTCTAGTCGGATACTGCCTGTGGGTTTTTTTGGCCAATTTGACATGTAGAATCAGCATCTGGCCACCGGTGAAAGCAAGAGAACTCTAATAGGCTGTCCAGTTTAGCGAACAAGTCAGTTTTACATTCCTAAAATACTGCATAGTGAGCATGACATGTTACAAGAAGATGCATTCTAGAATTTGTGCTCTCTATAATCAGTTGCAGCAAATGGAAATGACCATATGAGCTCAGTTAGATCAGTAAAGAATGAACTGGAGAGAGTTATAAGCATGATCATACTGCATGCTATAGGTGCCACAGGCAGATTTAAAGCATGCCATGTTGAAGTAGCGTCTACATTGCCGTCGCAGCAGTTAAAGGCAGCACACAGTGCTAGCGACAGCAACTGCACATTGTACCTGCCGAACTGAGAGTGGCTCGGTAGGGTGGGGGTGGCACACTGGCAGTGATGACCCCACCCACTGACACCAGACCTGCGTTGTTGTACGCACCTGAGCAGCATCCAGAGAAGAGGGTAAGAACATTCTGCATCCACAGACACTGCTGCCATATACACGGCCTAGTACATATTTCTTGTCCATTTCCCAGACAACTTATTCTTGATCAATTTTCTTTTCTAATCTGAAGAAAAAGGGTCTTACTTGGAGCAATGGTGGCGTGCGGCCGACAGGGCGGGATAGGATAGGGCACAGGTCTGTGTGGATTGTATGTTGATGGTGACTGTTGGAAAAATAGAAATGGATGCAATAAATATATGATATCAAAGAGACCTATCCATTTTCCACGATAACATGATGTATTCTTCGTCATTAATGAAGCATCAAAAGCTTTCAAAGAATAAATACAGTGGTGGTCAAAATTATTAGAAGACCTGACAGAAAATATTGACCTTTTTTGCCTCCAAAACATTTAATTTCATAATGTTCATGAATCATGCAGATGGTTGCTCTGACCATCAAATATCAGATGAAGCAAGTCGTAATATTTTTATCCACTTCTTTTCTTTTGTAATATTTTGTCCACCTTTTGTAGCAGCACATCTCTTCATCAGTGTCAGTATATTTCCTCTGAGAACTTCAACACTAATGTTATCCCATGCCTTCTGCAACTGATGCCAAACGCTTTCCTTTGAACGTACAATAGATCTGTCCAGTTTAATTTTCCAACGTGCCCCAAATGTTCTCAAAGGTTGAGGTTGAGGGGGCCAGTCCAACATTTTCAATGTTCCAGGAGATTTCCATCTCTGACTTGTAAATATTACATTCGTTGTATGAGTATTGTAATGACCAATTCAACAAAAACAACTGAAACCTCTTAAACATGCCACGTGTTCTAATAATTTGGGCCACCACTGTATGTTTGGCCATTAACATCTGGCTAGAGAAACATACCGGTTTGCTTGGTCCGAGTATGCGCGCAGCAATGCCCTTTCCATCCAGGGTTGCATCCTCTCCATCCTTTTTAGCAGGAATTCCCTTGATAGTTTCAATAAAAGCCACAATTGATTTTAAATAGCTAAATTAAACAATATGCATTTAAATATTGTTTTAAGTAAAGGAACTCACAGGGAATGTTCCTGTGACCTGACTGGGTTTGCCTTTGGGATAAGGGTTCCCTGGGATCATCCCACAGGATGAAATCATCGCCACCGGAGCTTTACATCCCACTTTACACACCTGAACAAATTACAGACATGCCCTGCATTATAATCCTCATTCATTCGATGCAGTCTAGAGTTAGCCAAGAGTTTGTTTGTAAAGCCACTTGAAGGAGTAAGTTTTACCTGCTCTAGGATTTTTTTTGCACGTTTCTTCTCAGAGAGATGAATACGGAATGCCTCATCCACAGGACGGTAGTTTTGGGCATCAGAAATATTTCTATAAAAAACACATTACATATTGCAATGTTCGATTATATTTATTTTGTTTAATGTGCGCTGATTTGTAGTGTGTAACTCACAGAGCTATGAGTTCCAGTACAATAATTCTGTCCTTTGAGAATGTGAAACAATTAAGGATGTTTGCAGCCTTTGTTGTTGGTATAGCAACCATTTTCTGAAGGAAAAAACACATGTTGTGTGGTTAAATTATGCCACAAGATTGTGGATAAAGAAAAAGAAGAAGCAGCAGCAGCCTTCTTACATGTTGCAAGGCTTTGACAGCCTTTATCTGGGGCTCTGCCCAGGAGAAGTATTTCAAAATGTCAATCACCTAAGGAAGGAAGTTTGATAGGTAAGCAGATGTAAAATACTGCAGAATTACAATTCCCTGGAGTCAACATACCTGTTCACTGGAGAAATACCCATGAACCTGCTCTATAGCTTTGATTCGTTGATCCGTCAAAACACACTTCATAACAAAGGAAAATATGACAATATTAATGTTACATTCTGTTGCTTATTCAATAATAATACCCCTGCCTCCGTACAGAACATAACCTATATTATTCTGTAAATAAAAAATGGTACCTTTCTGATTTCGTCTAAAACGATATCAAAGGATTTCTTGTCCATCTTCTCTGTCGCTTCTCTGATCACTGTATTGATTATCAATCCCTCTTATACGGCATCTCAATGACAAACCTTCATTCACCTGCTGATGGGAAACTTCATGCAGTAACCCTTTTTAAATATTCACAGCAATCCTTTTTGAATATACAAAAATTGTGCTTATAATCTAATCTTTTAGTGAACCCAAAATCGTTTCGGAAAGGTTTAGCCGGTCCAACAGAAGGCTGGCGGTCTCTTTAAGTGCAGACTGGCATCATTGACAGGAACAACAATAGTCCAGAGCTAAATCCACACACTCTTCATATGAATAATTCTTCACAGACAGGCAAGTATTTTATCACGCTTGTACAATTAAAAAAAATCGCTGAGATGATTAAAGATCATAGTCCACGCCGCTAATTTTGATTATTGTAAAATAGCTTCGCTGATTGTTGGGGTTTAGCAGAGATGCTAAAGGCTGCAGTCGGTGTGCGACTATCTTTGTCAGGACCCCGAGATGAAAGAGTGTTTATAAATGTGCCTTGAGGAGTTGACTTTTTTATTTTATTTTTTTATTAATTGCATTTTTGTACATTATTTATTTTTAATTAACCACACATTTTTTCAAAAAAAAAATTACAATTGCTTTTAGCAACAACAAACAAATTATGTATGTATATAATATTCACAATCTGAAAACCAGAAAAATTGACACTGTTCATTGTATTTGTATGACTTGATATAACGTATATTTAAAGCAATTTAGAGAATAAAGGAGAATAAAGTTTTGAATGGATTTTCATATGTGTCAAACAGGCGCATTATCGGACATCTTAGCGGAAGTAAACAACTGCAGCTTTATGTGTAATATGTTCTAGTTCTGGTATTCACTTTTGTTTTATTATTTTGATAAAAATGGACAGATTTGTTTGGACAAATGGGCTCCTTGAGATGAACGAAACGTTAGTAATCCAACAAAGAGGAGTGAGACTTTACGATGGGGAAGACAAGGTAACTTATTTAATTCGTGAATAGAGTAAATGTGGATTCAACTGAAAGTTATAAAATGACAACCATGTGGAAGATTTGTATTGACAATGATGCATACGATTATAGATCAACACAATTATATTCTATATCATGCCGTTTTCATGTTGCTTATTAATGCTATTAAAAGAGCAAACACTTTTTTTTATTAGTAATTGTATAATATAGAAGACTAACACTTTACATTGATTTCATTTGTTGACATTAGTTAATGAACTAACAATGAACAGTGCTTTAAAGCATTTGTTAGTCTACTAAATACGTTTTTAGAACTAAAAGTAGTGTTAACATTAGTGCTTGTATTCATCTAACATGAATAAACAATGATGAACTGCATTTTTATTAACTATCATTGACAAGGATTATTAAATGTAGTAAAAATGTATTTTTCGCTTTTAGTTAGGGATGTAACAACAATATATAATGTCACAATATATTGCAATACAAAACTGCAACAATATGCATCGTGGATAGTGACAGTCTGTATTGTGTATAGTTCATCCAAAATGAAAATTACTGTGCGGCAAAAAAAAATTAAGTTTTACAGAGTTTTAGTGTCAGTATTACATCAAACTACTATTTAAGGAAACATTAACTAGTTGCTTGTTAGCGTGCATATTACTAGGATATTGGCTGTTTATAAATATTTATAAAGCACATTAATGCCTTATTCTGCATAACCATATTTTACATCACTTAATCCTACCCAATACCTAATATTGACAACTACCTTACTAACTATTAATAAGCAGTAAATTAGGAGTTTATTTAGGCAAAAGTCATATTTAATATGTTTTCACCATACTAAAGTGTTACTGAATACAGTGTATAATAATGGAAAGGGGAAATATGTGTGGGTCTTAATAATGCCAAATGTTTTGTGTTACCAACACTAAAAAGTGTCCTACATTATTTAAAAAAAAATCTCTAGTCAGTGACAGAGTGCAAGCATATTCGTCTAAAATAATTCGCATATTCGTCTAAAATAATTCTGTATTTTCAGCTTCAGAATCATGGATACACTATATTGCCAAAAGGTTTGGGACGCCTTCCTTTACATGCACATGAACTTTAATGACATCCCATTCTTAATCCGTAGAGTTTAATATGGATTCGGACTACCCTTTACAGCTATAACAGCTTCAACTGTTATGGGAAGGCTTTCCACAAAGGTTAGGGAATTTTTGACAATTCTTCTAGAAGTGCATTTGACGCATCGGATTGCCAGACGGAGAAGCATGATTCGTCACTCTAGACTAGAGAACACGTCTCCACAGCATCCGATGTAAGGCTTGGATGCTGCTCGGCCATGGAAACCCAATCCATGAAGCTCTCTATGAACTGTGCTTGAGCTAATCTGAAGGCCACACAAAGTGTTGGGGGTCTATAGCTATTGACTTTATGTGGCCTACCACTTTGTGGCTGAGTTGCTGTTGTTCCCAATTTCTTCTGCTGTGTTACAATACCACTAATAGTTGACTGTAGAATATTTAGTGAATTTTCTACAAATTTCATGAATGGACTTATTTCACAGGTGGCAAACTATCACAGTACCACACTTGAATTCACTGAGCTCCTGAGAGAGACCCATTCTTTCACAAATGTTTGAAGAAGCTTTTGCATGCCTAGGTGCTAGATTTTAAACACCTGTGTCCATGGAAGTGATTGGACACCTGTATTAAATGATTTGAAGGGGCGTCCCAAGACTTTTGGTAATATAGTATTTTTTTATTCTGGTGTCACTATTGTCCTGTGCATTGGGTTACCAACACCAAGTCCAAACCTATTCATTTACACCTCCAAATACAAAATTTAGCATTTTAATCAACAGTAAAAAAAAAAATAAATAAAAAAAAAGTTAACCTTGGCTTTTACCATATGTCTTGGAGTATCACAATAATATCGTATTGTGATATGCACTTCATGCTACTGTAGCAAGGTTCATGCTACTTTGAATACAATACCATTACCAAAAGTGACCTTATTGTAAAATGTTACCTAGAAGACAATATTAAGATATGCTTTACTTGAATACGGTAAATAATGTATATTAATGCTCCGTTTCTTCATTGTCAGGCTAAACTTGATGTGGGAATCATTCTTCTCAGTACCCATCGCCTCCTCTGGAGAGACCAGAAGAATCATGTAATTTCATCTTCAGTATATTTTCTCTGCTCTTAAATTGAATCATCATCTTCTCTTTCTTCCCATTGGCTTTAAACAGAGAACATTTGAAAGCACAGTGTATTTGCTTACCTTTTTATTATCTCTATTATGTTGTTCTGTAGGAATGCTGTATATGCATACCCTTGTCACAGGTCATATTCTTTGAGGAGCAAGCAGCAGGCATCGGAAAGAGGTGATTAAGACATCTGACATATGGAACATACTATTGTAATATTGGAGGCTACACCCTGTAAATCTGCTTATTAATCTATATATTAAAACTAAATGGTTGCCTTTCAAACCCTGCAGTGCCAAGATTGTAATTCACCTGTATCCATCCCCTGAAAATAAGGAGGCTGGCCCATACCAGCAGAGCAAGTACTCTTATATAAAGCTGTCCTTCAAGGAACATGGCCAGATTGAGGTCAGTATCTGAAGGATTGATGTCACAGAAATATTTCAACTGAGATGATGCTTGGAGCTTATTACTCTACTAAATCTGGCTTAATACAGTTCAAGGCATAAGCAATAAGCAGTTGTGACATTTAGACAGGAACGGAGCAGGTGAGATGTTAGGATGGTGTTAATAAGGTAACGTGCTGTTTGGTGTGTAGTTTTACAGGCGTCTAACAGAAGAGATGACTCAGAAGCGATGGGAGAATACACCCGTCTCACAGCCGATCCCCACAGGAACAGGACCCAAGGTAAGCTAAGACTTTAAAGGATACGTAATGTTTTGATTAAAAAAATAATCTATTTTTTTTTTAATTTTCTTTTAATGATGTGCATGATTTTGTAAATATTTATGTGTTGAAATCATAAGTATTATTATAACTATCTAGTATCATTTTAGTGTTATTTACAGTTGAGAGAAAAAGTATGTGAACCCTTTTGCAGAATCTGAATACTGTTAACAAAGTAAGAGAGATCAAACAAAATTAATGTTATTTTTTAATCTATTACTGTCTTGAATTTACATACAAATGTTTACATATAGTCCTCAAGCTAAAATAATTGCTAAATTTATCAAAATGACCCCGTTAAAAAGTCTATATACCCTTGATTCTTAATACTGTGTCGTTCCCTGAATGATCCACAGCTGTTTTTTTGTTTTGTTTTGTGATGGTTGTTAATGGGTCCCTTCCCTTGTTTGTCCTGAACAGTTAAACTACCCAGTGTGCTTCAGAATCCGCCAGGTCTTGCAAATTATTAAGTTTTCAAGCACCTTTTTCATATTTGAACACTCTTCAGCATGGACTGTATGATTTTGAGATCCATCTTTTCACACTGAGGACAATTGAAGGACTCAGACATAACTATTACAAAAGGTTCAAACATTCACTGATGCTCCAGAAGGAAACATGATGCATTGAGAGCTGGGGGTAAAAACGTTTTAAAAGGATGATGTGCAAATTTTTATATTTTGTACGGCCCTTTTGAAGCAAATGAAGATACTTCCCAAAACTAAGTACAATTTACCTTGATCTTCAAATTCAAAAAGTGTTTACCCCTAGCCTAGAAATCTAGACGCACCCTAAAGGCAGCAAATCTAATTTGAAGCGAGTGTAGTCTAGCAACTCTCAATAGACCCTTGGGATCAGGCCAATCACATCGTGTCTAGAGTCGGTGGGCGGGGCTTAACATAATGCCGGCAGAGTTGCGTGCTACTTGTAAACAAAGAAGCTGGCAAACAGCGGTCTTTCGAAACAGCTTTTACAGCGACTCTGGAAGAGCTTTTACAGCAAAAGTTTAATTATCAATTAGCTCCACTCCGCGTTGTTCTGGTTGGTTGTAGCACTATCCTATCGCGTGCAGAGGGAGTTTGAAAGACAACTGTTTATCCCGCCCCTCGGATTGAGCCCTGTGAATGGAGAGTTTCCAGACCAAACATCTTGATGTGGGTCTGGCTTGTCAGGCTAGTGACTCTCAATGCCTCGTGTTTCCTTCTGGAGAATTTGTTGTATTTTTTATTTTTTATTTCTATTTTGTGACAATGCTGTTCACATCCAAAGTTTTTGTTCAGTATTTTTTTGTAGTTGTTGAAATAAGATAATACTTTTATTCAGAATTTTAAAGATTTGAATTGCAAATTAATACTGTTATTTTGAACTTTATTTATCAAACTTTTTTTTATTGAACTTTTTTTTTTTATCGAAGAATCCTGAAAAACATTTATCTCAGAAATATTAAGAATCAGATATGTTTTTACTTTTTAACATTGATAATAATAAGAAATATTTATTGAGCAACAAATCAGGATCATGTGACATTTAAGGCTTTTTTGCTTTGCCATCACAGGAATAAAAAGTTTAAATATATTCAAATATAAAGCAGATATTTTAAATTATAATAATATTTACCTATATTGCTGTTTTTACTGTATTTTTGATCAAATAATTGCAATAGAAACTTATTTTAAAAACATTAGAAATGTTACAGACCCTAAACTTTTCAATGGCAGTGTATGATGTTTTACTTTAGATATATTAGTTTATTTGATATATGATAAAAAACTTTCACATTTGTATGGCAGTTGTTTAAAGATTGTGTCTTGTAAGGAACAGGCCATGGCCTTGAAAACAGTGACCTGGGCAAACCCTTTCCTTCCTGTTCCTTTGTTATTTGTTTGCATATTTCTTTTAGGTATTGTTCATGTGTGTGCGTGCTTAACAAAGAGTGAGGCTCATTTTTTTCTCTTCTTTTTTTCTCTGGTTCTGCAGGCAGGAAGGACACGCGCAGTGGGCATTGTGGGCATTGAACGGAAGTTGGAGGAGAAAAGAAAAGAGACAGATAAAAACATTTCTGAGGTAAGAAAGAGAAACAGACATACAGGTAGTCATATCTAACCTAAAAAGCTCTGGAATAGTAGCTGGAAATAAGCCATTGGGCGCCGTGGCCCCCTTTTGAGGGGCGTCTGATGTTAAAGGAAAACGGCACCCTGTGTTTAATGCTAGATGACCTCATAGCTCTGATTAGTTTCCTGGCATAGCTATAATGAAAGATAAAAAGAGAGTGCACAGCGGTGGGATATCCTGTTAGGTGTGGGCACACCCAGTTATTTACAGGTGATTTTTGACTCTTGATAAAGAGTTATTTTTGATATCATCTCTTTCACGTTTCCATTCTAATATCTGTCTCTTATTTCAGGCCTTTGAGGATCTCAGTAAACTAATGGAAAAGGTCAGTCACTCAGTAGGTCGGTGGGTCATCCTGTTTTCAGGCAGGCCATGATCAGGTTTATCAGTTTTGTTTCAGTGACTCACTATCTTCCTCTACAGGCCAAAGAGATGGTGGAGCTCTCCAGATCCATTGCCAACAAAATCAAAGACAAACAGGGTGACATCACAGAAGACGAGGTGAGCTTAAAGACCCTGAGGAGAACCAGTGTTTCACTGGGGGAAAAGAGCCAATCAAATAACATTAAACATTAGCCAATCAATAATCACACACTGGATTTTATACACTACCATTCAAAAGTTTGGGGCAGTAAGCTTTAAAATAAAAAATTGTTTAAATGTTTTTTGTTTACTAAGGCTGCACTTATTTGATCAACTGTAATATTGTGAAAATATTATTACAATTTATAATAGCTTTTTTTGATTTGAATATATTTTAAATGTATTTGAATTCCTTACCCCAGTCTTCAGTGATCCTTCAGAAATCATTCTGATATGCTGATTTGGTGCTTAAGAAACATTTCTTAGTATTATTAATGTTGAAAACAGTTGTGCAGCTTAATATATATTTTTTTGGAAACATACATTTTTTGTATTCTTTAATAAATAGAAAGTTAAAAATGAACAGCTTTTATTTGACATAGTAATATTTTGTTGCATTATAAATGTCTTTACTGTCACTTGTAAACAATTTAAGGCTGATTAAAGTATTTTTTAATCTTGCTGTCTTGAACATCTGAATGGTAGTCTATACACACATATGAACTTGTAAGTGGAGGTTGTTGCCTTTTTATAAGGCTGTTTCCTCCTCAAAGTCTATTACTGCTTTTATCCTGCTTAAGTTAATAGGCTTTCTTAGATTACATGTAGATAACAGTTGCAATGTGTATCGTTATTGCTATGTGTATACTTTTATTCAACCTCCATATGCACATATATGCCTATAATAGGGTAGCTATCAATCCTTTTACTTTTGCATAAAATAATACATTTGATCATGTATGTATATTTGTCGTTTTCTCTGGCTCAGTGGAGGAGTGTCTATAATTCCAAAGCTTGGAAAACATTGGCAGTGTAATCCACACAGAGCTCAGAAATCCCTGTGGCTCGCAACATACACTTTGCACAGGGATGTCAAGGGCTGGGAAATTAGATAGTGACACAAATAGAACCTAGAATCGAGCTGCCAGGATTGAGATCCACCAACCAGAGCGCATATGGTGCATGTGTCTTAAGTGCAGGATTGCATCCAAATGGACACATATAAATATTTATTGGACAGAAAATGACCTGTTATTACAGAAGTCCACAATCAGAAGAGGAAAAAACATTGGCCCATCTCAAAATGAGTAGATGCAGTTTGTTCTGCAGAAATGTTGAAGTTCAAATGCTAAAACTGACTGTTAGAATTTCACAGCGTTCTTAGTAGGCTATATATTTAGTGTACAGTTGCAATTAAATTAGTCATGTTTGTTCTGTGTGCCTTCTGACAGACCATCCGTTTCAAGTCTTATTTGCTGAGTATGGGTATAGCCAACCCAGTGACCAGAGAGACACATGGCTCTGGCACACAGTACCACATCCAACTCGCCAAACAGCTGGGAGACATGCTGCAAGCCCCACTGGAGGTACTGTGCATGTTAATATAAATCGCGATGATTTCAATGAAACATGCTTATAAATAGTTTTACATAGTGTAGTAGCCCTATATATTTGCATATACATACCTGTTCAAAGGTTTGGGGTCAATAGGGCCCTATTTTAATGATCTAAGTGCATGATGTCCAAATCCACTTTTGCTAGTTCAATGACAGAAAAAAAAAGGTCTAAAAGGATTGCATCTAGTCTCAATGAGTAATGAGTCATCGGTGTGTTTTGGGCGTAACGTGCAATAACCCAATCAGAGTCTCATCTCCGATTCGCTTTAAAAGCCAGTTGTACTTGCACCATGGGGGATTAGCTATATAAATGGCAAGTAGAAAGAACGAACGCTTCTCCAGAGAGGATTCCCTTTTTTTATATATATATATATTTAAAAATGTGTTAATGTTTAACATCTGCTTGTGTAGTAAGCATAGTGTACGCGCGTTGTACCCGCCTATAGACGCATATTCCTAACACACCCTTTAAATAACACAAAAAATACTGCACGATTGACTTTAGACCAGGGATTTTTTGGTCAATGGTGCAGTTGTTTTCAGTTGCCTCAAAATAGTAACGAGCCAACAATGCGCCTGAACACACCTGGGCGCGAGTGGATAAGCTATTTATGTGGCGCTGGATGTGAAATTGATAACTGCGCTGGGCAGAAACTAGCAAAAAACACTTGCATGATAGGGCCCTTAGTCAGTAAGGACCAAATAAATGACAGTAAAAACATTTCTAATGTTACAAAAGATTTGTATTACAACAAATACAGTTGGTTTTAACTTTCAATTCATCAAAAGAATCCTGAAAAATGTACCACCGATATTAGAATTTTTTCTGAAGGATCATGTGACACTGGAGACTGGCTGCTGAAAATTCAGCTTTGATTACAGGAATAAATTACAGTAAAAACAGTAAAAGTGTTATTCACATTGTCACAATAATTTACAATATTACTGTTTTAATTGTCAAATAAATGCAGCCTTGAATAAGAGACTTCAAAAACATTTAAAAATCTTACCGCACCAAACTTTTGAATGCTAGTGTATAGACTGTATTCTTTTTAGTACAGTAATTGCAACTGAATTTAATATTTCATACCTGTTTGTTGATTTTATTTGGTGAGTAGCTGTGTATTAATCATAATAGTGTATATAGTCAGCTCATCATTTTCTCAAAATAATTTTTGTTTAATTTGCAATAATAATCAGCTGGCTGTAGATGAGATTAGATGGCTGTGTCTTACAGTATGTCATTATGTCAATATTATCCTTCCTTCCATAGACTTCGTTAGCCTCTACTGATCTTCATTTTTACTGTCTCTGTAGGAGCGTGGAGGTATGATGGCCCTCACTGAAGTGTACTGTCTGGTGAACAGAGCCCGTGGGATGGAGGTAAGATGAACCTGGACAGCTACAATCAAGACAGCAGCATCAGTGTGTCTTTACATAGAGTTAATCAGATCTGATCCTGATCTCATTCCCAGCAGCATTAAGAGTGAAGATGATGATGGCACAGCCATCTGGAGAGTAGAGAGCAAACTCTCACATGAAATCCGAGAATGATGGCATTGGTTTGAACTGCATGTATATGTCAATATCACCACGTTTTGTAAAACTAGCTCTCTAAATAACTTATACAATTTGAATTTAAAATTATTAATATACATCAGAATCTTCTGATTAGACTTCTATGGGTGGAAAGAGAATTTTCTTATTTTGTTTTACTGTCTTTTTTTATGTATTTATACTTTTTTTTATGTATATACATCTATTTATTTATATTGTTATTTACTACTTATTTCTTTTTAGAGTGGCTGTAGGCCACTTAATTTTGTTTTGTTGCTTGTTCTCTTCATCACAACATTTGTAATTGTTCCGTAATTCATTTTATTTGTCAGCAGAATTTAAAGTTAGTTCACCCACAAAATTGAGTCATTTTATTACTCACCCTCATGTCGTTCCAATTCCAAACCCGTAAGACCTTCGTTCAAAACACAAATGAAGATCTTTTTGATGAAATCTGAGATCCAATGAGGTTAAATCTAGTGTTACGGTCCTTTCACACCGGACGCGTAATGGAAAAGCGTAACGAATAAGCGAATATTTCGCGTCAAAACCATTCACATCAGCCGCGACACGAATTTGCGACGTTTCAGAGCTCCAACATTCCAAAACATTCGCAGCGACAGCTGAGATCATTCAGTGAAGACGAGCTTTTCATTTTATTTAAAGGACCGAGAGGAAGGTTTTGGGTGCAGCCAGTCTTAAAGAACAGAGTCTGAAGGGGGGGATGCTAATCTTGAACAGGAGCTAAAACTTTATCATGGCCGGTTCTGCACTTACTTTCTAAAGTCTGTGGGACAATTTGAGGATCTCCTCCAGAGACGGCAGCGCATCTGACGAGACAAACCGCGCACTTCAGGGAATCAATCAATCCGAGCAGATGTTTCCAGTCGAGTCACATGTAAACATTTGTGTGCCACAGACGTAGCCTACTGATGGCAACACGTTCACTTTCCATAATCGCGGACACAATGTTTAGAAAAAAATCAACTATTTTTAAAAGGTAATAACTTATAAGTTATTATACTAACTTAAAGTTAAGTTATTGCTGTCTGTATCATACAGTGGGCAAACACAGCTGCAGCTGTACAGCTTACAGTTGTAATCTCATGAGAAATGCCATGCCTGGCAAAAGTTAAAGTTGATTGAATAGCTTGTGACATCAACTGGACATTTCGTCACCTTTGTTTCCTTTTATGTGATTGGTTGAAGCCGTTTTTGTCGCCGCTAGAGTAAAAAAAAAATCGACATCGAAACGGAAAAAATAAATGTTGTTTTTTCGCCTCAGCACATTCACGTTCGGTGTGGAAGCGCTCATTACACACACAGCTGATCGTGGAAAAAAAACATTGCGCGAATTATTCGAATTATTATTCGCACGTCAAAATCATGTCCAGTGTGAAAGGGCCTTTATGCAGCACGTTTGAGCTTCCTCAAGAACCAATGAGGATCTTTCTTGTGTTATGCAGCACGTTTGAGTTTCAGCAAGAACCAATGAGGTTCATTCTCGTGTTACGCAGCACCTTTGAGCTTCCTCAAGAACCAATGAGATTTATTCTCATGTTAGTTAAAATATTTTCTAAACGTTTTTTTTTTTACCTTTCACTTGGGTACACCACATTTTTAGAGTCATTACATTTCTATGAAATGTCTAATATGAAACATGCGTAAAGATCTATGTAGTTATACAGTAGTAGTTTTTTTTTAATTTACTTTATGTATGAGTCCTTTCAAGACATATAACATGTCTCTCACAAATTTCTTCTCAGCTTCTCTCTCCAGAGGACTTGGTCAATGCCTGCAAGATGTTTGAGTCACTGAAGCTTCCTCTACGGTAAGGGTGTGAGCATTTATATCTGTGTGTGTGTTTGCGCTAGTAATTGTGAACGAATGTGCATGTGTCTTTGCAAGCAAGACTTTGTGCGCAGAAGCAGGTCAGCGTGGGATCGGTCAGCCACTTCCTGGCAGACTTCCTGTTTTCACGACCCATGTCCGCCCTCTGTCTGTTGGCTGCATTTTCCACCTTTCAAAACAAAAGAAAACAACCATTTGACTCATAAACCACAGTTAGCTTGCCTACAATTAGATTATGAAGCAATAATGTCTTGTTGGGTTCTTAAGTAAGCAGCAACAAAATCCACATTTTTCTTTCCCTGTCAGGTTGCGAGTTTTTGACAGCGGGGTGATGGTGGTCCAGCTCCAGTCCCACAGTGAAGAGGAAATGATTGCCTCAGCTTTAGATAACGTGAGTGTCATGCCATCATTTTCCCCCATCTGTGAAATCACTTATGTGACCGCTCAAACATTATGCAAAACCTTTCTGTCATGTTTAATTACGGGTTATTAAAGTGGAAATTGGATCAGATATATAACCACAAACTTGTACAGCCAATTTCTTCCTCCTCTATTAAATGGTCATGGTCAGGAGAGTGAGAGAAGGTTCCCATTTCATTCTCCTAGATATTGCATGAAATTAACCACCTTCAAAGTGTTTTTGGACAAGACACAACCAGCAGATGTGATTGGGGTGGTGTTTTAGGTCAAAGAGCTGGACTGTGAGGCGTGTCAGATTAGAAATTTCCATCCCTAAAGAGTCCAAAACAGATGTGGTAAAAAGAGGACTGTTCAGAAATACAAAGCAAACATATTTGAAAATCATTTGACATGAGATGCCAATTATTGCTCAATTCACATTGTTTCAGCCATTAGATTTGGTATATTGAGGAATCTTACAAAACCTGTCAAGATCATAACTTGGGTCATATTTCACTCTAAAATATGTATCATAAATTAGATTTTGCTCAAAGAAAATAAAGCCATTAAAATTTCAAAGTAACAGTTAAGATTTTCCCAAATAATTGTCATTACCGTAATGCAAAAAACAAACTATTAAATAAAAAAAGATGTGCTGTGTAAAGTATAAGATATATATATCAATATCAATACAATAGCTACGACTATGCACTATGCTATATATATATATATATATATATATATATATATATGTATATATATATATATATATATATATATATATATATATAATAAACACGAATAGTAGTAGCTATTGTATTGTAGGTTATTTAGTTATTTATAATGTATGTTTGTATAAATATGTTTTTTCTTTACTGTGAATAAATAAGTAATAAATAAAATGCTTCAGTCAGTGTATTGTGATAATGATGATTTTACAGTCCAATATAATCTGAAAACACAAAATGGTGGTTTTAGTGAGAATCCATTTGATTTAATGGAGGTTTCCTTCTCTTTTTCCTATCCCAGGTGACTGATAAAGGCTCCCTCACTGCTGAAGAGTTTGCCAAGCTGTTGGGACTGTCAGTTCTCCTCGCTAAAGAAAGGTACAGGAGACACCCCTTTCCATATTTCATTAATAATTCATCCCTCAAGTGTCTTCACGTTATTTTGATGTATTGCTCTCTCTTACACAGGTTGTTATTAGCTGAAAAAATGGGTCACTTGTGCCGAGACGATTCAGTAGAAGGTCTGCGATTTTATCCCAACCTGTTCTGACACATGCTGATATGTTATCGAATCCGGCTGGCTCTCAGCTCCTGTTGGCCCCAGAACTGATAACTGACAGTGGGCACCCACTTTCCACTGTGTTTGTCAATAGGGTCTTTCATGAATGTTGGTTAAGGTACTTACGGACATTACTGCATCTGTTTCTTCTGTGTAACATGTTTAGTGCTTTCCATGGCCTTTAATGAATGGGGGATTTCAGAAGTGTTCATGGAGAGGATGATGTTGATAATGTGTGATTCCAGCACATTCAATGCAGTTAGATTGTCAATGAAATATCTAGGTTATTGTGCATTACATATACATCAAGACGTGGAAAAGGAAACCTTTTAATTATAACTCAGGAAAAAAAACATTCAGTGATTAAATAATTAGAAAATTCAACTGACTGAAACACTTGGCGAGATCAATCTGCTTTTCCCCTTTTGGAAACAAAGTCTTCCACACTTATAAAATAATATTTCTTTTTAAAAACATTTTCTGTCTTTTGGGTTTTCTTTCATGTGTTCTTATATAATGTTTCATTGGTGTTTTTTATTCGTGTTATATATCAAATGTTTCACCAATGTTGTTGGACTTTTATGGCACTAATTGCTAATAGGCTACCAAGGAATAATGTTCTGTTTTTCTAAGGTCTATTCTACCGAAACGTGAACCAGTAATGACAAATGAGATTACAATGATTAGACTGTTCCTAAATATAGTTGAATATCTTAATGAACTTCAAAGTTTGCCTGAAATGTCAAGCTCATCTTGAGACAGTCCTCCCCATTGTAAGGAGATTTACTGAGGAGAGGTTATTTTATATTACGCAGATGATTCACCACTTACTTCTGACATTTATGTTTGGTAACATGAACTATAATAGCTAATTGACTGTATTAGAGGAGAGCCAGCAGAAACCTCGACGCGGTCACTGAGAAATGTGTGGTGGGATTCACATTGAAAGTGGACGTATAATATGCATTTTTTTCGTAATTAGTTGTATAATACGCAGTTCTTAGTAATTCGTCGACCAGTCGTAAATACTAAATAGATTTTTGTGGAGACCAGACCGCATCCTAACTTAATTTCCCTAATAACCGATGGAGGAAGCAAGAAAACGCGCGCTCACGGTCGCGCCGTCTGCCAATTGTGAGCGCGCTCTCACGAGAGCGTGTCTCAGAGCAGGACCGCTCCGTGACGTTTATTCGTTTAAAGCTCATAAACAAAACTCACAGCAACCTTTCAGCCCCATCAGCAGACAAGGGCACGAGGTATTCATCCGACTTGATGTCAAATGTAAGTAAAATACTTGTAACATCTACGTCTAGGCTATTTACATATTGACTGGTTTCGTTTACATGTGTAATGCATTAGGTTTTTTAATTATTTTGTAATAGATTCGTGTTACATGCATAATTGGAAATCTTGTGTTTTTATAGTGTTCAAATGTATATTGTCACAACAATTATATGTATAATTATAATAACTATTTTTTTTTCTAATAAAGCATGGCTAGTAGTAATATAATTAATACTATATATTAATACTATATTACTAATACTAATTAATACTATATATATATATATATATATATATATATGTGTGTGTGTGTGTGTGTGTGTGTGTGTGTGCCCAAAGCAATACAAAAATATATATTATTTTTCATGTTACCTTTGTACTGTATGAAGTGTAGCTACATGTGTGTATGTGTGTGCTGAATAGTCTATATACTATGTTTTAAAATGTGAGATTATCAAGAAGATATTCAAATTCATTTTTCCACCGATTGATAGTCCAATGAAAGAGTCAAGTGATTGCCCAAACAAATCAGTGTGATATGAAGAATGAACGTTTTTGATTCATCCCTTGTGTCTGTTTCAGGAGTGAGTAAAAGTGGATTGGGGTGATGCGGACAAAGAAGCATAAGAGGCTGCATACGTCGGAATGACACAGGGTTTCCTTACAACGACCCCATTTGTGCTGCTCTTCCTGGTGGGATTTGGTGAGAATGCGTTCTTGCATTTAAAGAAGTTTATCCTGCATGGCAAATCAGCTTTATAGAAAAGCATGCCTTAATACCCCTAGCAGGGAAGCCAAAGGCGACTGTGGCAAGGAAAGGGACTCACAGGCACAAAACTGCTGTGCAACAGGTGTTATAAAATATTTAGTTCTCATTACATCTGCCTCGATCATGACAAAAGCACAAATGTTGCAGATCCAAATGATGATCCAAATTTGTATGCTTCTTATGCAAAATGGAGGTTAAATGAAGGTCTGTGATTGGCAGTTTCAAGTTCATCAAGTGAATCGGGTTCAGTTGAAGAGAGTAAAATGGAGGGAGGGGGAAGGGAGGGTCACTGACTTTTCCTGCACTCTCTTCCCCTGGATGCATTTGTTTTTTCTGCAGGAAGTGACCCACGCACACAGCGTTTGTAAATCACAATGCCTGCTCATGTTCTCAAACTCCAGTAACAGACAGCAATAGAACTTATCTTGAACTTAAAAGCTTAACTTGAGAACTTGTTTCAGTGTGATTTTAAAGACATTTTGAAAAATGTTTGTGACCAAGTAGATAGAGCAACAATTCACTACCAGAGAAGAGGAAAAATACTATGGCAATGAATGGTTTCTCTATCTGCTTGGTTACAAACATTCAAAATATCTTCTGTTGTGTTTAGCAGAACAAAGAAACTCATAAATGTTTGGAACAACTTGAGGGTGAGTAAATGAAGACAGAATTTTCATTTTTGGGTGAACTAACCCTTTAAGTAGTAAAATACTGTCTATTTTCATTTGGAACAAAATGCAAAACCTAAAATAAAACGAATCTATGGTAATGTGAGAGACAAACCATGAGGTCTAATCCAGGTCTGAAAAAGATACCATATTTTAATTACCAATTTAGTTGAAGCATTAGTGGTTGGTGTGTGTGCTCCATCACAGTACTGTTGGCAGCTATTGGCAATGGTGAGTTTGCCTTTTCTCCTGTTCCTCCTTTTTCTCCACGTTATTTTCAGTCAATGTCATTCAAAGTGGCAATATAGAAAAAGAAAAGTGCAATTTCTTCCAGGCCTAGTTAGCAGTCTTTTAACTTTTTAGTGATCAGACAACAACTCCTGAGCCAGAGGAGTACCACCATAGACATTTGAAACTATTTAGTGTTGGTCCAGTAAATACCACCTAGAAACAGACAGCCTTGTAATAACAGACAGCCTTGTAATAGCATAGGAGCATGCTAACAACCACTCAGAATGCCTTAGCAAACACATAGCAACACCCTGGCAACCACCCATCATCAGCGCGAGTTTTGCATGGACAAGGATCGCTAACATTTTTCTTGAAAATGTTCAAATCTATCTATAAGGAGTAGATTCTTCACTCCTGGCCACTTTAAACTTATTTATGGAACATAGTAATACCACAGTTGCAAATTTGTTTTAGGTCTATTAATTGGTTTTAATATGTTGTTTCCCATAGCGATGGCTGGTATCCATCTCTGGCCATCAATGCACATTGCCTTCAGCAATGCCAGTGTGTTTGTGGATTACAACACCGAAAGCAACTTCACCGACCACAAGTTGGCAGTGTCATTGATTGACATTGACAGGAATGTTACAGTGCTCTCCAGGTCGCTTCTCTTTAACCAATCAGAAGGGTCACTGGAGTTTAACTGCTCCTGCTTCGTATATGCAAGTAATTTCAGATTCAGACTGGAGCAGAAGCACACCCATGGCGTGTCGAACAGAAGTGCCATCTGGTGGTGGAGTCCTGTTCTGCATGTGCACTGGCCCACCTTTCACCTGGCTGTGGATCGTGGCAGCAACAACCGGAGCTCTAATGACATTAGGATTGGTGTGTACACTAATGACCACTTCCATTCTTGTTCTAGCAGCAAAGCTTCAACTCTCTACCTTGACGTCAGCTACCTTGAACAAGTTCAGATTGGGAGGAATACCTTTGAGAAGGTGCAGAACCGGATAAGACACAATATCAAAGTTGTTAGGTCACAACATGTGGAGATGCCATGTGCATCCTCTCTGACAGAGCGTGGCTTCATCAAGATCTCCCTAAACTCCCCTTTCACTCAGCAAGACATTAAATCCTCTGGTCCGCTTTACCTGTCCAGCATCTTCGCCTACAAGCTTCATGTGGATAACATTTATAAAAGTGGATGTGAGGGAGCAGTGTCTGTCCGTCGAATTGCTCCCCCCTGTACAGTTACAAATGGCAAAGTTCTGCTTTATAAGGAAGACAGTAACAACAAGTCCCCTACTTCTCACATGGCCTTCAACTTCGTCACGCAAGGGGAGAATGAGACTGAGTTTAACTGCTCCATCTTTGACCCCGGCCGGAATAAGTACTGCTTCCATTTCACACTTGTCTACAGTCAGGCTCCCAGTTTAGCACACACCTGTGTGATTGTGCAAAGACATACAAGTGAGTCTGCTTTTACCTCTTGTGCATGTATGATTACTCACATTGTCTTGAGAAACTCAATTTACTAATGTTATTTAAGGTGTTTTTCTCTGCATAATATTAAGTATTTTGAATGTGTCTTCTCTCTCGAATACTGTATCCTTGCCCTGAAGAAATGTGGGGACCGTGGCAGCCATGGAGTGGTTGCAGTGTGACATGTGGGGAAGGGGTGCGAGAGCGTGTCCGTGAATGTCTGCTGCCCTCTAGTGGTGGGATGCAATGCACTGGGATGGTTATGGAACAGTCTCACTGTTCATTAGAAGACTGCACTGGTAAACACTTTACTTACATTTTAAATCAATTTTATTTGTTGTTTTCTGAACAACTCTTTTTTTTAATATTTTTTAATTTATTTTATTTTTTAGAGGAGCTTCCCCCTCCACCCCTCACCCCACCGCCAGCTGTAAGCACGCCCCTAGCTGGGAATCTAGTGGTAGTGACTGGGATTTCCCTGTGCCTGGCTGTGATTCTGGCCACCATCTTTATCACAGTGTGGAGAAGGCTATGCCGTGCTCCAAAGTGCAGCTCCATGCGCCGTGGCTCTCTTCATTCTCCCAGTGGCCGAAAGAACTCTGATGAAGCTTCTATCTGTGGTCACAGCATGCAGAGACCCAGTTTCTCTGAAAGTCTCCAGGCTGCTCCACTACAGAAGGGATTTACCTTGCCTGCAAAGCAGGGACCTTCGGACCGAGGTGTGTTGGCTTGTCAACAAAGCATGTCCCTTCCTCTTCCCCTTTCTCAAGACCCAGAGAGAATGTCTCCTTCTGGCCAAAAGATACTTCCCCCTATTTTTGGCTACCGCTTGGCTCATCAGCAGCTCAAGGAAATGAAGAAGAAGGGCTTAAAAGAGGCCACTAAAGTCTACCATGTATCCCAGAGTCCTGTGGATGACACCATGCTAGAGGCAACGGCTTCAACCCCTGCTGGTCTAACTCTGGCACCCCAAGAACTTGATAGCCCCGAAGAGTCAAGCAGCAGCCACTTCCGCATAAGGTCTCCCTTTCCAGAACCTATGTGGTCTCCCAAGAACAATGCTTTATCAGATAGACAAAAGGTGGACTTGCTGCTGAGTCCCCCGAAGTCTGCATTCAGTGCCAACTCCCGTCGTCTCGAGCGCACAGCGGACTGGGTGGAGATGGTAGAGCGCAGTAGACTGCCCTACTCCAAGAATCCCAATTTCCGAAGAACCTCAAGTTTCCATGAGAACAACCAGCAGCAGTTTCCCCTGTCCCGACCCTACCGAGAAAGAAGCATGACCCAGGTGACTCCTCGCCAAATACCAGAGGGGAGTTGTAGAAGCAGAACCTGGGAGAATACGCTTCCTGAACTTGAGGTCTGGTCTTGTTCCAGTCCTAAAATGACTGATAGCTCAGTGGACCACAGAAGAAGACCATGGATTGACACTCCTCCATCTCAATCAAACTCGAAAGATTCGGTTCCAGTGACACAAACAAAAGAGCCTTTGGTGGATCATCATCATTTGGCTCGGAGTCCGTCTTCCGCACAGGACCGAGCTGAACGGGCAGAACAGAACTGGAGCAGAAGAGGTCCCTCTCCTATCCAGAGAAACATACTAGCCAGGAAGCTACGAGAGGCTAATTCATCTACCTGCCAAAGGCAACGGAGTTCCACATTCTCTACCTCAGACCAGCGCAGGGGACGCTGTCGCAGCCTTCCTCTCTCTGCGGACTACAGCAACTCCCCATACAGTCTCACAGAATCAGAGCAGCACATGATGGACATTTCTGGATACTTGGGTGAGGATGATGGAGTAGAGGTTCTGACTATTCATAAACTTACCTGATCAAACCTGCATTCCTCTTCTGGAGCAAACTCATACTTAAAAATAAAAGCTTTAAAGGATTAGCTCACTTTGAAATGAAAATTACCCCATGATTTACTGACCCTCAAGCTTTCCTAAGTGTATATGACCTTCTTTCTGATGAACACAATCAGAGTTATATTAATGAATATCCTGCTGCTTCCAAGCTTTAAAATATTCACACACCAAAAACTAGAATGTTGCGTAAGTGTTTTGAACTGTGAGAGGCGTTACACTTTTTTAGTAAGTTGAATATGGAAGGCGGTCTGGCAGAAGCTATATATTGTATTTTATAACTTGTTAAGTATCTCTTTAGAAGGCCTTTATTAACCCCCTGGAGCCATGTGGACTGGAGTATGTTTATAATGGATGGATGCACTTGTTTCAAACTTGTGGTCCCCATTCACTACCATTATAAAGCTTAGAATCACCACAGGATATGTATTAATATAACTCTGTTTGTGTTCGTCAGAAATAGTTATATACACCTAGAATGGCTTGAGTGTGGGTAAATCTTGGGGTCATTTTCATGTTAAAGTGAACAAATCTTTAATTAGCAGGCTATTTTGCTCCATACGGACATACTCTTTGTATCAGATTTCAAATGAAATCTATGATCAATTTGATTTTTATTTATGGGGGTTTGATTATTAATTTGAAAAAACATTTTTTATATTATGCAAACCCCCGTCATAGACATTATACATTTTTCATATCACAAGAATATTTTGTAGACCTTTGGATTTGTTTGTACACTGGAAAATGTGAATTCTCAGGTTTTGTGTAACAGACGAAAATATACATACAGTAAATGTAAATATGAATTTATTTTCTAAATGTTTATTTTACCGTTGTTGACCATGTTAAAGATACACTACTAAAAAAGTTTGATACATAATCTCAATCAAGACTTTCAGTGTGTTTAGATGCTGCTTTATTTTGGTATGCTAGGAGTGCTATTATGAATGCATGCAAAGTTCAAATATTTATGATTATATTTACCCTTTTACACAAAGATAATAATTATAGTATTTGATTAACATGAAATCATATCAGTAAGCCAATGTATTCATTGAATTTACCAAGGTCAGTTACTAAGATCCTTTCTTGCTTTTGGCAGTCCTGTGGTTGACAGAAAGGTTCAATACACTCCAGTAAGTCTTATAGTTAATACACTGTAAAATACACAAATACATGACGAGACTGTTCAGCTGCCTTGCTACTCAACAGGTCCTCCTCCACTCCCTAAGTTGTCCATGTAGGAGCTAGGTCGGACCTTCATGACTGTGTGTCTGAGAGAGTACCACAGTCCTCTCCATGTGCCCCAAACCACACCATTATCATATTTGGCTTTGTACTCCCCACCTCTGTAAAACCTCCCATTGAGATTGGCAGCATGGCACCTGAAACGAAGCGACAGGTAACATAAAACAAGGTGTTTAGTGTACAATATGTATTTATAAAATTCAGAATGCTCAGCCTCACCGGTTATACCACCAGCCTGCCCTGTTCTCTGCAGCACAGCTTCCCTGCAGGTAGCGATCGTGATCTTGGTCCCGGGTGCTGAATTGCATGCCATTATGAGAGGCTGACCACTGCTCCACCATATTGGCTCCTCCAGACAGGGCATCTCCTGCCTGACCACTGTACATCCCATAGTGCAGCCTATACTTATCCTGAAAATAGAGGAGGAATGATGTGAACAGAGAGGAACATGTGATTGAATAGGAGACTTACAAATCCCTATGAATTTCTTCTCAAATCCTGTGAGGCTGAAGTTTTAAAGGTGGAATCCCAAATCAACTTACTTTTTCATCTGAAACTCTGAAGTTGTCATACATGGCATACGATCTCACTCCTTTCCAGTCCATCAGTTCAACTTTCATCACATTTTCACCTAAAGAGGAATCAGAAAATATTATAGAGCAGAAAAGAAGGGATGAACTCATTATCCAAATCTTACCATCACTGAGCAGCACATGAATGTGATCATTCCCAAGCCAGAATTCATCTTTACTTGACTGGAAATTACCAAATCCATTTTTATAATCTTCCCACTTTCTGTGAATAGAAATGTAGAGTTGATTATAATGATGTTTTTGTAGGTCTAAATAGAAAAACAAAACACATTCAGCAAACACATTGACTAAAGCCATTGAACATGCCGTTACCTATCGAAATCGACTTTCCCATTGACCCGTTTCTGAATCACAGTCCAGCCACCACCATCATCCATGTCACAGTACACAAGGATTGGTTCAAGTGACGCTCTGGGTTTAATCCTGTAGAATCCGCTTCCTGGTTTTAGTCTGTCATATAACTCAGTACAATCTATTAATAATATAAATGACAGAAAATATAATACAACGATTTAACCATTTTGAGATGGCTTTCTTCCATCAAGCATATTTTTGAAGATTCAACCCTCTATCACAAAGCAAGTATGTATTTCGGATCCATTTGTACATCTATAACAGTTGAAATGCAATCAAATATAATTACAATATAGATAAATAGATGACACCCCAGACAGATGGGTTTTTTTAACATTTCTAAAAAGGTTTAATTATAATTAGCCTAATGTGCACACGTGTCTTGAGTGTAAACTTTACCTTTATCGTGAACTAATAATGAACCTCCAGTACTTGGTAGGGTTGGTGAAGGTTCAGTGTTGTTTTCAGAAGTAGGCCAATTCTTGTTTTCCAGTGATAGTTCCAGGTTGGGAACCAGCCTGAAGCGGCGGTGAGCACGCAGATGCATAACTTTCCATTCCCCAATCAACAATTTATTATTCAGCATACAAATCTCTTCCTTCAGTTTTGATACTTCAGATATTTGGCATTCTTTCTCTGCCTTGATAAATAGACATCATGGCTATTTTGTTATAGGTAATTTAATGTCCAGATACTGTACTGCAAACATTCTGGTCAAAAAGTGAACTTACTGAGATTTGAAGTGATGTAAGAGCTTGAAACACCAAGACATAAACCAGCTGTTGCATGTCCATTTATCAATATACTTCACAGGAAAATAAAAAGATGTGTTAATTTTCTCTAAGTATAAAAACATAAACTGTAAACATATAACTTTACACTTAATTTACATTAACATTAAAGTAGGCTAAGTAGGCTATGTAAAGCAAGTAGCCTAAATAAAAAATACACGGTTATTAAATATAAATGTATACATACAGAACGTGGTGTTCTTTCCTCTTCCAGATTATGTCAATGAAATGCTCTCCAGACGTTCATTTCTATATTTATAGGCACTGTTGGTTCCGCATGGTCCACATTAGTCTGTTCTCTGGGTCAGAATCATGCTTCATCTTCCCCCATTCCACACATACCAGAGCAACAATATAAAATTTGTGTTTTCTTAATAATTTATGTGGAATTTCTGTTGCACATAAAACACAATGTTATGATTAGCAGCCTAGTGCACCCCATTTTGGTCACTTGTTGAATCTTTACATTTAAAAATAAATAATAATAAAAATCTATGTGTGTTATACGCAAGAAATGTAGGCTGCGCCTGCATGTGTCTGGAAAGATATGGCGATATGAATTGTTATTTTTGGATGCTGTTTCTTTAACTCTAGCAGACGTCTTTTAGCGCTTTTAAATTTTAATTAAATAATTACTTCGTCATTTTACGAAGCTGTTTTCACACAAGAAAGGATATAAAAAAGGCTCCCAAGACAAAAAAAACAAAAAAAAAAAAACATAATAAAATAAAAAAGTAGAAAGTATACGCACGCGCGCGCACACACATTTAAATTAAAGCCACATTTTAGCAGCACTGCGGAGTTGTATCAGTGAGCCTTTTTGTTTTGTTGTCACCTTTCCCACTCGTCGAAATTGATTTTTTTGTGGTTGTTAAATTGTAATTAAAGCGCATGAGGAAGTTAAAAAACCGCTACGTCTGCAGCTGAAGTGAAAAAGGGGCGGTCACGGTGACTGTGAAGAATGTGAATGTGTGGATGGAAGGCATAAGAAAACTACTGCTAACCTTTGAACCTCCTTCCTTTGTTATCACAGAAAATCACGGGACTGTCACTGGCACTGCTCGTAAAGACAATCATGGAGACATGAGACCGAAAGAGGAATATGTGACTGTTCAGTGAGCAGAAAAGCCGCGATTCAAGCAAAAGGAAGGAAAACCGTTTTCCCGGATGCGCTTTCTGTCTGGTTTGTATCGCTTTTCCCAATGCTGGCATTCCTTTGCTATGATCTTGTTCAGATTGGACTCAGCAATTGCCTGTTTCATTATGCGAACTTCAATTTAGGGCTTTATAGTTGATTTAGAAACCTTGTGTTGCAGACAACTTTTGGGATTAGTGATTCATGGGATATTAATCAGAAACATCCATTTATCCACATTTGAAACCCTAAATTTGGATCTCAAGTAAGTACTTTTTTCATGTTTGGGTTAGTTAGACATGTGCTTTATCTCTCAATGTATAATTGGATTGATTAATCATATTTATTGACTAGATATGCCAGCTTTAATTAAACTAAAGTTCCTCTGGAATGTTTTTTTTTTTTTTCTCAGAGAAACTTACCTGCAAAAATGACATCTGTGCATTTTAACCCTGGGCTAGATTCTAAGGAAGTTAATGGGTAAGTGAATAACATTCATTTAAAGTTACTAACACTTCACTAGCATCATATGACCTTTACTCCCCCAACTTTATATGAGTAATGCACTCCTAAAATCATATGGTTTGCTTAACAAATGACTGCAGACCCTTTGAAACAATGCATTTAAAAAAAGATGATCCAATGCTATGTTTCTGTTTTGGCCCAGCAATGGGGTGAAAGAAGAGGCAGAGGTGCAGATCGATGATGGAAAGGAAGAGACGGAGAACCCAGACAACATGTACCAGTCAGTAAGCTTCTAATTTGTTGACAATGTGATGTCTTAAGAATAATGTTCTCATGTCTCATTCTGTGTTTGATTTTATTTTGTAGTCAAGTCCGGAAAATGATAACTCCTTTTGTGATGTCCTTTGGTTTTCGGTGAGTGGGATCATTTCATTTTTGTTTTGTTTTTTATGTCTTAACATAAATAGATTTTAAGCTATGGTTTAGTTATATAACTGTCTGAATATCTTCTTATTTACAGTGTTTTTGGCCTGGTACTGATCATTGTGGACATTATTCTGGTCATTGTTGACTTGTCCCTTTCCAACAAGAGTCGTGATGTTGGAAGTGCACTGGAGGCTGTTTCTCTGGTCATTTCCTTCTTTTTCCTCATTGATGTGCTGCTTCGCGTCTATGTGGAGGGGTTAGTAGTTTTTCAAAATCATCTTTTGTCTTGCATCACTTCATCTTAAAATCATTTACAAAATGTTAAAAGGAGAAGTTCACTTTAAAAAAAAAATTACTCCATGATTTACTTACCCTTGTGCCATCCTAAGTTACCACATAAAACAGGATGAACAAAGAGTTATATTAATAAATATCCTATATTGCATTATAATTTATAATCCATCATACATGTACTCCATATGGCTCCGGGGGTTAATAAAGGCCTTCTGAAGCAAATTGATCGAGTTTTAGAGAAAGAGATGTTACTTTATAAAGTTTTAAATATGGATATTTTTCTCATAAAACCCCATCAATTCCCTTCAGAAGGCCTTTAGAGTATGTTTATGATGCCATTATAGCTAGGAAGAGACATGATATTTAATATAAAGAATAAAGTAATATAGTCCTAGCATGGCTTGAGGGTGAGTAAATCTTGGGGTAATTCTCATTTTAAAGTGAACTACTCCTTTAAGGCTAACAAAACCAATAGCGCTGTAGTGTTCAAGTCTCTCATGATAGGAAATGATCTACAGGAAACACGTTTTCCTGGAACTTTCTGTTTGTCCAAAATTAGTTTTTATCTCTCTGTGGAACAATTTCCTAGAGCTCAAGCACAAAAATAAATGAAGTGGTCCACAAGCTCTGCATTACAAATGATTATATATTTGAGTGTTATCAACCTGGTGCAAATGATCTATCTGATGAACCATTTTTAAATCATCATCTTTCTCAGATTCAAGGTGTATTTCAGCTCCAAACTGAACATAATAGATGCTTGTATCGTGGCCATTACCCTGGTGGTCACCATGATCTACGCATTCTCCGATCTCTCAGGAGCCAGCCTGATTCCCAGGTACACCGGATTTAACAGAAAACATTTATGTTTGATGCTCACATTTCATCTGATATTATATTAACGTGACAATGTTAATATGGTGTGTTCGCAGGGTGGTCACGTTCCTGAGATCTCTTAGGGTATTGATTCTGGTACGCATCTTCAGATTGGCATCTCAGAAGAAAGAGCTTGAAAAGGTCACCAGGAGAATGGTGAGTGATTTGAACGCAAAGAAAATGGTCTTTTTGCGACGGTAGCTTTTCAGCCAATCAGATTGTGAGTGTGATTTCTGTCTTTTTTACTGTCCATTTATACATACTTTAATTAAAGTGGCACAGTTATGGTATTTTAAAGTTTCCCAGTTTAGATTTGAAGGTCTACTACTATAGGTTTACATACATCCTAGGTCAAAAAACACTTTAATTTCCCTATAATATGCCTTGCAGCTTCATGTCTTTTCTCACAGTGTCTGAAACCGTTCAATCAAGGTTTCGGTCTCTCTAAACCTCTCCTTTCCAAAAGCCTACTCTAATCTAATTGGTCAGGCAGCCCAGTCTGTTGTGATTGGTCTACCGCTTACAGCGAATGTCAGAAACCAAACTCTCATTACATATTCGGAATTTCAGCTTTAGAAGCCTTCTCAGCACTTGATACGCAGTGATATGAACAGTAATGATTGCGTTGGTTTTAACGTATTAATCTCATCTTTTGGAAGTGCATGTAAAGGGGATTTCATAGAGCAGAAAAAGCCGACAACACAAACCAAACTCTTTCAGGCTTTAGCTACAACTAAAGTTTTTTGACAGGTCAAAGTAGACGTTCTACACAGGCATCCAATAAAAAAATAGATATGCCAATTTGTTACAAACCTATCTAGGTTTGTGCAGTACGAAAGACGGGGATTGCTGACGAATCATTTCATGGAGTTCAAAACCAATTCTTTCTTTTAGGAGACAAAAATTCTATTTATCAAACACTTTGAGCTTTGATACTTTTAATACCTTGTACATTCACAAACAGCTATATAAACACTACATGAAAGGTAATATCCACTTTAAACTTTTTTTTCCCCCCTTTAGATTATTAGATTAATTTATTTGTAAGGGGACAATGTAATTTCATAAAAATGTAAAAAAAGTAGAAAAGTAAAAAAGCCAGAATTAGCCAAGAGGCTGTTTTTCATCTGTAGTCCCCTGGCCAAGATTTTCTTATTTCTTTTTCTTTTTGTTGCATTTGTTTTCATTTACTTAAATATCCCGTTTCCCTTATCATGTATAGGAATTCATGGTGTTAAATAAACTGTGAATAATTTTTTACAGGTGTCCGAGAACAAAAGGCGGTACCAAAAAGATGGGTTTGATCTGGACCTCACGTATGTCACAGGTTTGGTTGCGTTTTATTTTTGTCAGCAGAAATCTATCTATCTATCTATCTATCTATCTATCTATCTATCTATCTATCTATCTATCTATCTATCTATCTATCTATCTATCTATCTATCTATCTATCTATCTATCTATCTATCTATCTATCTATCTATCTATCTATCTATCTATCTATCTATCTATCTATCTATCTATCTATCTATCTATCTATCTATCTATCTATCTATCTATCTATCTATCTATCTATCTATCTATCTATCTATCTATCTAATCTTCCCTGGTTATTTATTTCCAATCAGATCTACATTTTTTATTAATTTGAACATAATAAATATAACAATAAAGGGTTAAATCACCAAAAATGAAAATTGTCATCATTTCCTCACCCTCATGTCATTCCAAACCCATAAGACCTTGTTCATCTTTGGAACACAAATTAAGATATTTTTGATGAAATCCGAGAGCTCTCTGACCCCTCCATAGACAGCAACGCAACAACACTTTCAAGGTCCAGAAAGGTAGTAAAGACGTTTATACCTTAATGTAATGAGTGTGTTTACTACATGAACAGCGTAGGAGATTGACACAAAAAATATGAAATCCTTCAATAAAGTCATTATTTTTGTTTGTTTTTTTGTGCATAAGAAGTATTATTGGCACTTCATAACTAATTAAACTATTAAAGGGATAGTTAACCCAAAAATAAAAATTCTGTCATCATTTACTCACCCTCATGTTGTTCTAACACTGTATGAGTTTTTTGTTCTGCTGAACACAAAAGATAGTACAACCATTCACTACCATAGTATTTTCTTCCTACTATGGTAGTGAATGCTTGTTCTATCTGCTTGGTTACAAACATTCTTCAAAATATCTTCTTTTGTGTTCAGCAGAACAAAGAAACTCAGGGTTAGAACAACATGAGGGTGAGTAAATGAATTTTTTAAGTGAACTATCCCTTTAAGGTTAAACCACTGGAGTCACATGAACGATTTTAAAGATGTCTTTACTACTTTTCTGGTCTTTGAAAGTGGTCATTGTGTTGCTTTCTATGGAGGAGTCAGAAAGCTCTTGGATTTCATGAAAATGTTTTTATTTTGGGGTAAACTAACACTTTAAAATCAATTAATGTGCAAACAAAAATGAATCATCATTTATAGTGTATTTTCTCTCTTCAGAAAGAGTCATTGCCATGTCTTTTCCATCTTCTGGGAAGCAGGCGCTCTATAGGAACCCCATCAGAGTAAGCCACTAACATAGCACAAATGTTTAAGAACGCATTCAGAAAACATTGCAACAACGTATGTATGATATGTGTAAATGGCACATTTCAGGAAGTGGTTCGATTCCTGGACGCCAAACATCTGGATCACTACAAGGTGTTTAATCTCTGTAGTGAGTAGCTCTTTCCCATGACTTCTATCGGATTATTTTACCTTAATTTAGTAATACGCTAACGTCAAATCATTTCCTTTGTTTTTTAAAAGGCATGATAACAATGGTGGCCAATCTGATTTCTTGTTTCAGGTGAGAAGGGTTACGATCCAAAGTTCTTTCACTATCGAGTGGAGCGCATTATGATCGATGACCATAACGTGCCATCACTCGAGTAAGTAAGCCGTCACCACACCTGACCATCAGAACATGTTGCTGAAGTGGTAAATCTAGTATCCAGCAAGCATATTGTCATGTTTGAGGCGAAACTGAAACTCTAGAAGAGATCTCTGTGTGTTCTCCTGTCAGTGATATGCTGCGGTACACAGCCTGCGTTAGAGAGTGGATGGCGGCAGACTCTAGGAATGTGATCGCCATCCATTGCAAAGGAGGAAAAGGTCTGTTGTTTGATGGTATTTCAATGGTGTATGTAAAAACAGTCTGAAATGTTTAACGGATTGGATTTTTGTCCAACAGGGAGAACTGGGACAATGGTGTGCACATGGCTCATCGACAGTGACCAGTTTGAGAGTGCGCAGGTACGATATAATCATGATTGTTGATATGTAGAGACTTTCTCGACCAAGATTGTATGTACATTTTCTTTAAATCATCTTACAGGAGAGTTTGGACTACTTTGGGGAGAGACGGACTGATAAAAGCATGAGTTCGAAGTTCCAGGGCGTTGAAACTCCCTCTCAGGTGTGAGCAAAAGCATTTGGAGCAAGTGAATGCATATAATCATATTTTTTTTTATTGATATACGTTCTGTTCATTTTGCACGTACAGAGCAGGTACGTCGGTTATTATGAGATCATGAAGAATCAATACAACCGTCAGCTACCACCTCAGAAGAGCCTGAAAATGAAGAGCATTCGAATCCACTCCATCGCAGGTCAGACCCAGCCATCAGTCATAACGGCTGAATTATTATCAGCATTGTTATATGTATGTATGTACAACGATCAGGCATAACATTATGACCACCTCCCTAATATTATGTTGGTCCCCCTTTGCTGTCAAAACAGCCCTAACCCATTGAGGCATGACTGGTGTGTGGCTATGCAGCCCCATAAGCAAAAAACTGCAATGCACTGTGTATCTGACACCTTTAATCGGAACCAGCATTAACTTCTTGAGCAGTTTGAGCTACAGTAGCTCGTCTGTTTGATCGGACCACACAGAGCAGCCTTCGCTCTCCACTTGCATCAATGAGCTTTGGCCACCCATGACTCTGTCGCTGGTTCACCCCGGTTCCTTCCTTGGAACACTTTTGATAGACACTGACCACTGCAGACCGAGAACACCCCACAAGAGGTGCAGTTTTGGAGATGCTCTGACCCAGTCGTCTAGCCATCACAATTTGGCCCTTGTCAAACTCGCTCAAATCCTTACGCTTGCCCATATTTCCTGGTTCTAACACATCAACTTTGAGTACAAAATGTTCACTTGCTGCCTAATATAGTCCACCCACTAACAGTTGCCGTGATGAAGATATTAATTTGTTCACTTAACCTGTCAGTGGTCATAATGTCATGCCTGATTGTATTGAATATGAAATAAATATTGTATATGAACCCATCCATCCATCCATCAACTATATTTTCATGCTATTGTTCAGGTGTGGGGAAGAGCAATGGCAGTGACCTGAAGGTCAAGATCCTAGTGAAGCGAGACCTCGTCTTCCAGTGTGTTTGTGCCAAACAACAGAACTGTACAGTAAGTATCTGCAGCTGGAGATGATTGTAGTGCATGTTCAGGGTATCCGCGGGGTCTTGGAAAGTATTAAAAGGTGATAAATCAATTTTGGGAAAATGAAGACCCTTATAAAGTATTAAAAAGTCTTATCACGGCTTTATAAAGTCTTAAATTTTGAAAGTATTTTGTTCAAGCTTTGTCAAAAGAGTTTGACTCCAAAAAGTATTTATGAATATATTTATTTTCATCCCAATAAGTTTTAAAAAACAACGGGGCGTTCAGTCTGAGATCGGCTCGGAGCGCGCGCACCAGGGATGGAAATTAGCACCGCCACCAGCCAAATGCGGCTGATTTCGAGTTGTGGCGGGTAAACTCGCTTCACCTACCGAGCTGTTTCACCTCTTTGTAAACTTTGTTCAATGCATGCGAGTGCTGCCGTATGTGCGCATATGACCAGTCGTTTTCTCAGCGGAGTGAGTGGATCTGACGCTGTGCATCATCCGAGAGCGCGCACTCGTCTCACAGCGCGCAAATATCGAGTTCTCTTTCAAGTCTTGCGCTTAAGAGGATCAACTCACACAAGAAGTATGTCAACATGTCCATCTTGATGAGTATCCAAGCAGACATCGTCTGAATATGCCTTAAGCAGGGCTGGACTGGGGCTAAAATTCGGCTTTGGCATACCCACCACAACCGGCCCATGAGTTCCCCGTGAATGTTTTTGCTGGGGTTGGGGCCTTAAATTGGAGTATATAAATAAAACTAGGACAAGGACAAATAATGATAGATATTATCGAATTTGCTGCAAATGCAGATAAACTTAATATTGCTTATTTTGTCACCAGGAAATGCCCTTGACAGTAAAGCACTGATGATTTTAAACTAGGATGCAGTAAAGTAAATTTACTACTTTTAAATGCTGTCATCATTTACTCACTCTCGTGTCGTTCCAAACCTGTATGACTTCTGGGAAACACAAAATAAGATGTTTTGAAGAATGTTGGCAACCAAGCCATTTTGGTTAGGCTACCCTTTGAATATTGTATGAATAAAAAAACAACTCAATTTATTTTATTTTATGCTACACAGAAATAAATTCATTTAGGTTTGGAATGACCTTAGGGTGAGTAAATGTCACATTTTTGGGTTGAACAATCATATTTTTCAAGAGTTAACACATCATTTAAGTAAGACACTGATATCTATCTTTCATGAGGCTATTCAATTTCATTAAATCTATTAAAAAAAGTTAATAAAACTCTGATCCACTTAGTTATGTCAACACAAATATTTCATGTAGTTTTAACGCAAATTAAGTAAACTTCAGTTTTAAATATATTAGGCTGATTGAACACAAAACATACCTAATTTCGCTAAATTAAATTAATTAAGTAAAGTAAAAATGTGTCTTATCTATGAAGGGCCTGAATCAGGAAGAGTCATGAATCTTTCAACTTTTAGTATGCAGACTTTTTTATTTACACCGGTTAAAGGTGAGGAGGGAGCGAGGGACGGTGAACTGCTTTAGGAGGAGTTGTAGTTGCGGTTATGTTTGTTGATCCACAGGTGCTTTAGTTTCGGATCGTTCATGTACCGATCAAGCAGCAACTCTTTTTCTCTTCGCTCCTTCTCCTTGATTATTTTCTTCTCCTTCTTTTTCTGGGCCTTCTTCTCTCCCCAGGTGAACAGAGAAAATGGCACTTTTCTTTTTCTCTTTGTCTGGTTCATATTGTTCTGGGTCTCGTTCTTGGGACCGTCAGGAGAGGCTTCGCAGAAGAGCTTCCTCATGAACTCTGCGATCTGAGGGTCATCATCCGAAGGGCCTTCTATGGCCTCGGAGTCTCCCATTTCACTGGGGTCATAGTCCTCTTCCTCGAATGCCTGGACCACTTCCATTGACCATGCTTCCTCCTGCACCTCGTCCTCGTCCACCTCCAACCAAGCAAGCATCCTTCTCTGCCTGATTTCGGCCTCTGGCGTTTGGGGGCGTTCAGACTTGCGTAAGTCACTGGCCCGGAAGGTCTTCCCCGTGTACTCCACATACTCGCTCTCCTCATCCTCTATGTCGATTAGCATGAGTTCTGGAGGGGGCTCAAACTGGGAAGAAGGGAACGGCTGAGGCTTCCGGCTGGGAGGACGTCCCAGAGCAACGGCTTCATCAGGTACAGGAGTGGGGCTCGGAGGAAGTCTTTTGGGACGACGCACTTGGGATGAAGAGATGGAAAAGCGTTCATCAAGTTCTGGATCTGGATTCTGAGGACGCTCAGGTTTTGTCACTGGCGGCAGGGGTTTGAGGTGAGCGGCTGGTAGAGCGAGGTGTCCGGAGACACTTGGGAGCATTGGCAGTTCTCCCTCTATTGGCTTTAGGAAGGAACATCGGATGGTAGAAGGCAGAGGTTTGACCTCCACAAGAAGCGGCGTTGGTTCTTTGACCTTTGGCTGCTTCTGCTTTCTCTTCTCCCTTTTCTTTTCTCCTTCTTCTCTAAGCTCACTTCCTCCCTCCATCAACTTTTCCAGACTGTGCATCTCTCGTTTTTTCTGCTGTGCACGTCCTCTCTTCTTTATCTTTTCGGGTGTTATTTCAGCCTCATCTTCATGACGGCCTCCCTTATTGACCTTCCCCTCTCTTTCCTCCTCTCTCTCTCCAAGCGGGTACTTCTTAGGCACCTTGCGGCGTCTCTTCCTGCACTTCTTGTCATTGGCAGTGTAGTCGAAGGCCTCACACTGCTCTGGAAGTTTCTCTGCCGCAGGTTCTGACTGCTGTGCTCGTGTCTCGCTTCTTAGCAAGAAGTGAGCAAAACGCTCAAAAAGTCGAGATACACTGCAGAACAGCGCCATTATAGACACTGAATGCTGCGAGTGGCTTCAGTATCTGTCGTGGATATCTGCAGAAAGTGTCGAAAGTCTTTCGATCTCTTCGCTCCTCAAACACGACAGCGAAAGAGAGTCAGATTTGCAGCTTTGTGCTGAACGGAATCTCCACTATGATGTCACAGTGAACTCACTGATGATGTCACAACAGTGAGCTCAGCCACACTGCTAGAATTGCTGTTGTTCGTTTAATGTGTATTTTCCAAGCGGCAACCTCCCGCGATTTCTCTTGAAGCCAATACGGAAGTAATGTAAACTGCAATTCCTCAACTGGCCACTAGGGACAGGCTCCAGAAGGGAGCAGAATCTCATTGAGCCCCATGTTAAAATTCTCAACTTTAAAGCAGAAAAAAACATGTTTACAGCCTGGTACAAATTGTGGTTTTGGCTTATAAGGCTAATGTTGATCTTCATGACAACTCTGAGGGGGGTGAATTTTTTTATAACTCATTCGTTTACGTTATATAAAGCCTTAAGGTTCTGCATAATTAAGGGCGTGGTTACAAGTGGATAGCCATTTATCCGCCGTCTATAGTTATTGCGTCACCTCAGCTCCGCGCACATCCCGCCTTTTTGCCCATTTTCTGTTATCCGGGAGTGACACGCGATGACTCGCTCACAAGATGGCAACGCCCAGCTCGCCTCTACTTTACGCTTCAGAACGGCTTATCAGAATCCTATGGGTGACGTCACGGACACTACGTCCATATTTTTTTACAGTCTATGGTATTTTCTCATTGAAATAGCTTACAATTATTATTATTTTCATTTAAAGTAAAGTTTTAGTTTATATTTATGGTTGAATCCATTTCTTTACATGGATACAATATAAATTGGCAGCGGGACATTAAGTTCAAGTTCGAGCAATGTGCATATGTGCATTATACTGTACTCTTCAATATTAAGATACACGGGCATGAACAAAAGGTTGTGCAAGTGCAAACAGGTGACACTGTCAGAAAGTGAGGTAGTGAAAGATGGAGATCTTACTGACTAAGTGGAGACATAAAAATGTTAAGGGGCTGGTTTTGAGTTAAGGAGCCTGATGGCCTGGGGGAAGAAGCTCTTCCTGAGTCTCTCGGTTTTTGCCATCAGACTACGAAAGCGCTTACCAGATGGTAGTAAAGTGAAAAGATGGTTACTGGGGTGGATGGAAACTTTGATGATTTTAACAGCTCTGCTTTTGCAGCGTTTGAGGTAAATGTCCTGTAGAGAGGAGAGAGAGCAGACCCTGAGATGCGCTCAGCTAAGCACACAAGTGAACTGTATAGTATGCACAGTCGAGAAAGATGAGCATATCCCTGCATCAGGTCTTAAAGGCGCAGTAGCCTTTACTGCTGCCTGAGTGATGTCCTTATATTTAGTTTGACATTAAACAATGCTCGATTGAATAGCTTTTGTAAGTTTAATAAGGATTAATCTTTCATTTAAACAGTTAAATATGCAGTTATTTTACATTTGATTACTTAATTCAATTTCTGTACCTTTTTGCAGGCCAGTAGGCATGTACATTATTATTTAACGTACACATGAGTGAGGTCGAGTTAAACATTTTAGTTTGAATTTGAGTTTTCGGTTTTCGGCTTTGGTTTCTTCTTTTTTGGTTTCGGCCAAGAATTTTGATTTCGGTGCATCCCTACTGACAATGTTCTGCTCGGTATGTTGTCAACACGCTTCAAAGATGCCAGAACGAATAGTTTCATTGTTGGGACTAAAAACCATAAAACTGAAAGCCATTGTAGAGCTTGTAGTATTAATTTTCACATGCAGTTACACATTGTCAGTTAAAAACAAAAAAGTGTCTGATAAAAACATTGAGTGGTAGACTTTGAAAAAAGTTAATTTCCATCCCTGGCGAGCGCTGTCTACGGGTGACGTCACGTATTTTGCGAAATGTGCAGTTAGGTGATGTGTCGCCCTCCATACGTTGCGAAACAGATATGCAATATAAACGATACAAAATTGGCCTACGATGGATATTTTAAGTCTACATTTGACTACAACTGTTTATTAAAGGTTTGTTGCCGATTAGAACTTGAAATGCGATGAGGTCTTAAAATATTTTGAGAAGGTCTTTAAAAAGTCTTAAAAAGGTATTGAAATTAACTTCAGGATTCCTGCATATACCCTGATGTTTTTCTTCTGCTTTGACTCCTCGTTAACAGCTTTTTTTCCCCCATGGCTGATGAAATGGCTGAATGTGTCCAAAAATCTAAATTTACAACTTGTCAATCTGATCCTATTCCTACACCTGGTCAAGTTCTGTCTACCTTCCTTCAACTCAAAACATACATTCTCCCCTTAGTACTGGTATCTTTCCTTCAGCCCTTAAAGTAACAGCTATAACTCCCATACTTAAGAAACCTGGCACAAATCATAATAACCTAGAACATTTGACCCATTTCTAATTTACCTGTTCTTTATAAATTATTGGAAAAAATAGTTGCTCGACAGGTACATGCTCATCTATAGAAAATAACTTTTGAGTAATTTCAGTCTGCCTATCGTTCATATCATAGACTGCACTTATTAAAGTTACTAATGATATTTTATCAATGCTCATTCTTCTTGATTTAAATGCAGCTTTTGACACCATTTCACATAATTTTATTGGAGAGGTTGATTTCCAATTGGAATCACTGTTTTTGGTCCAGATTGTATTCATCAGGTCAGACACTGACATCTCGGATTACTAGTCATGTGCCTCAGAGCTCAGTTTTGGGCCGTCTTCTGTTTATTTGTTCTATTGCCTTTAGGACAATTTTGTTTTTTGCAAATTCTGTAGAAATGTTTGTTGTTATGCCGATGACCGCTCTTAATTCAACATGACCACCTTCCTCTCTTCTGCTTTGCTGATCTGAAATGAAATCATGGTTTACATGTAAACATGTTTTCATATGGTTAACAGTAAGTTTTCATATGGTTGTAAAATTGTAAAAGTTTTACTCTGACTATTGACAATTTGGTTATCTCTCCTTCCCAATTCTTTGTGGGATTCTATAGCTAGCTTTCATCTGTCTGATCATCCTGGTGTGTGTGTGTGTGTGTGTGTGTGTGTGTGTGTGTGTGTGTGTGTGTTTTAGGTGTTTCCTGACACTGGTAATAATGCAGTGGTCATCAGTTTACAGGAAGGGCCTGTCGTGACTGGAGATGTGAAGGTCATGTTTGAGTCCAGTGCTGTAAGCCGCCACTATTTATTACTTTTTAATTGACCCATGTGTTTTATGAAGTTGGTGGCAAGTTGAAAATGAGGTTCACTAGGACTTGAACTTCCTTTTTTTATTTCTGTTCAGGGTCTGCCAAAGGGTTATGAGGACTGTCCGTTCTATTTCTGGTTTAACACCTCTTTTGTTGAGAACAACAGGTGGGTTTTTGTCAGTAGGTTTGGGAAGGTTATTTATTTATTTTTGTTGTTGCTTTTTGTCCTTCGAGTGCTCGCTAAAATCTTTTGTGCGACTGTTTTTGTGTCATAGACTGTATCTCTCGAGGGAGGAGCTGGACAATCCACACAAATCTAAGACCTGGGACATCTATAAGGAAGACTTCGGAGTGACTGTGTCTTTCACAGATCCTTGAGGAGAAGCTCTCTGAGAAGATTCTTGAGAGGTTTACTTATGAAAAGTTACAAGCTGAAGTAAATGTTAACACTCCATATAAACCCACAGCTTTGTAAGATTTGAATGTGATTTTTGTAAAAAATTTCAAACGAAAAAAAAAATTAAAACTTTTTGAAATGCTCAGTACATTTATTTTCTTAGATTTTACCGTGGTTTGGCTGAAGTTTAAAAATCTGTGAAGGAAATAATACCAAACAGTATTTAAATATCAAACACCTGCTTCTATGGACAAGTTAATAAATTTTTCTTGAGTTTACAGGCTGTCACCAGGCATTATATGCCGACCCCTAGTGGTTCTGTCCTGCACTGCATCCAGGTGTTGTGGAGTCTGATGTGAATGGGATGGTTTATAGCAGGGACGTCCAATCCTGACCCTGGAGCACCTGCAAAGTTTAGCTCCAACCCAATTAAACACAGCTGAAGCAGCCAATCAAGGTCCTACAAGGTTTACTAGAAACTTCTAGGCAGGTGTGGTGAAGCACGTTGGAGCAAAACTCTGCAGGAGTTTTGACATCCCTGCTTTATAGGTTTAACAAGAAAATATATTTTTTGTTTTGAGAAAGTTGTGAAGTGAATTACACTGAATATATCTTATTATATCATGGCAACTGTTAATGGGTGGGATATATTAGGCAGCAAGTGAACATTTTGTCCTCAAAGCGCAAGGATTTGATTGTTTGACGAGCCGAATTGTGATGGTCAGAGCATCTCCAAAACTGCAGCTTGTGTGTGTCACTTATCTGGGGAACACATGGTACCAGGATGCACTATGGGAAGAAGGCAAGCTGGTAGAGGCAGTGTGATGCTTTGGGCAATGTTCGGGTTAGGGCCAACATCATATTAGCAAGGTCATAATGTTATGCCTGATCTGTGTAGAATATTAGTTCTTGAGGAGACCCTGCCTCCATCTCCATATGTAAAGCACTATACATTTAACAAATATTATTGCAATAATATAAGCCATAAGAATTGCTGCTCAAGAATATAAATTTAAAAGAATAACTTAAAATATTTTGTCACAAATTTCTGTCCCTTTTGAGGAATTAGTGCATTCTTGCAGAATGAAAGTATTTTTTTGAACAGTAATGTACATAGATCAAAACCTTTGCAAAATATCTCTTTATTCCATAAATTTACATACATTTTAGTCCCACTACAATTGGTAAATCATTTTCAGCTGGTTTGACAATCACAGAATCAACAAACTGTCATTAATATAACTGTCCTTGATCAGGCTCCAGTGTGCATAGTGCAAGTCAATGCAGGATGAGAACGAAACAACAAAAAACCCCTGACCACATTCCACCCAAGAGTGACTCTAAACACTCTGGTAAGCGAGAATAAGGGCTGAGCAATTGTGGTTTTTATGAGGCACTAACATACCACATGTGTCAGTTGTGAGGTCACTACTTGTTCCATTTTCAAACAATAATGCTCATCTCTGGTTTACTGCCCTAAATTACACATCTTTCTGAGAACTGCCTTGACCAAACGCCTTACAATGTCCATAGCAAATCAGCTAAATGGCAAACTGTAAAAGAAGGACAAAAATCAAACGGTGAAAGTGCTAAATAAATCAGTGTGACATTGGCGTGGTATTAAACCCAGTACAGCTCTACAGCCATTTCCATATTTTCTCAACACATGGTCTTCCTAAAAGAGTGTTTATCTCCATGTAGAACGTCACATTGTAACAAAAGGTCGTATCGTGCACTATGCAGGAGGCAGATTAGTGACGTCTTGCATGTGTCTGTGCAGGGCTTTGATACGTGGCCTTTATGAAAGAGGTACCAGAAGCGCTGGAAGACACGGTCATCTTTCACCATGGCTTTGATCAAACTGTCCATGTCTGATGGGAAGAGCGTGGACAAACCGTAGGCCTCAGAGGCGCGGTACAGCAAGGTCCATGACGGGTTTGGGTCAGGTTTTGAGAACCGGTTGTTGGCCAGAGTCAGGTTGAGAATGAAGGTCTCGTGATCCAAAACCATGCGACTGCTGCCCTGGTAGTTTCCATCCAAGTAATAAACACGATATCCTAACCATAAAAAAAAAAAACTGTTATAGCATGAAAAACTGATAATGATTTTACCATGGTTAAGCCATGAGGTTTATCAAGAGGTTTATTGTACACCATATAGCTTTTCCCAATTTTCATAAATCACCAACGCTAAATAAAATAACTAGATGCTAAAAGCAAAAATAAACTAAACTAAACGGCAACATAAAGCAAAAAAAATAAAATCTGTGGGGGAAAAAAAACCCCATTTATATTATATATTTATATTTAAATATACATACAAGTATATATAAATATATGCATGCATGCATGTGTGTGTGTAATTAATATATATATATATATATATATATATATATATATATATATATATATATATATATATATATACACATACATACATATAAGTATACATATAAGTGTGTATGTAAAATAAAATAAAAAAATGCTATTAATACAATTATAAAACAAATCAAAATAATTAAATGCTAAAATAAAATGTTTAAAATGCAACTAATATGGTTCAACGAGTACCTGGATTCAGGTTGACAAAAGTGGTCACACTCGGGGCAATGAAGGCCACACTCAGGGGACGGGTCAATGTTTCCTCATCATAGAACATCTGAAACTCATCGACGTGAGTGTGTCCAAAAAACTGACCAGTTATGGTGCTTTCATATCTGGAAAAAAAAAAGGAAGTTGACTGAAGTGAACCATTAACCACTGCACTACATACACCTACCGGTACAAATGGCAAATATACACAATTATCTCAAAAACAGGCAGTTACAGTCAACATGACCCATTTTTACAACAATATGACACTTATGATCATAAAAGACACTTTGTTCTAACCCTTTAGGCTGCAGTCACGCAGTTGTGTTGACCCAGCTACGGGTTACACAACAGATGAAAGTGAACTTGTGTATATCAGGATGTTTCCACAGAACAGTGACTGACCTGTTGACTATATGATAATAATTCCAACTCCAGCTGCTCAGGCAGAGACCGGGGGGGATGTGACCGATGATGTGGACCTGAGAGAGAGCGACACAGACAGAGCTCTGCTTAGGTTTGGTTATTGAACAAAACCACAAGCAAAACGCACCCAAACAAAAGATCTCGATAAATCACTATTTACATGAAATCGTGCTTAATTTGATTCGGCTTATCGCAATTATGAAATTGCAAAGGCTGCGATTATTTTTATGTTTTTCAGTCGAGGACGGCTCTGTGATCAGTAGTAAACGCTGTTCCATATGAAAGCACTGTTTGAGTCGCTTATAACGTGCATTTGAAAAAGCAACACGTGTCAAACATCTTTCCAAACGTGTGAAACGTTTTAATCGAAGCGTTTAAATCTTCTGTTTATTCAGCTCAGAGTATGATGTTCATTTCCTGGAATGACGTGCGGCATATACTTGGAGAACCGCTGCCTTTGATAAATCAATGTGGTTTAATTGCAGCCCTATTTTGCATTTCCCTCGTGTCAAAATCAGGCTCATATAAATGTCAGGAAACATGATTCCTAGCAAAAATTATATGCGGTTCTTTGCTATTTCAAATCCATGGATCACTGGATCTTTGCAGGGCCGGCCCTGACCAATTTGCTGCCCTAGGCAAGATTTTACTTGGTGCCTCTTGGTTTATATTTATATACACACACACACACACACACGCACGCGCACGCACGCACGCACGCACGCACGCACGCACACAGTCTCTCCAAGGTTGGAGCTGATTAAGCTCCAGTTCTAACCAAAACATACTGATAACATGTGCTTTCTTTCAGTGAGAGGGACACACAATAGTACAGGCAATATTCATCTTGGCTCTATAGTGTTTCAGTAAAAGGAAATATAAAACTATATAAGGAAATATAATCAATTAAATGGAAGACATCCATATTTCATATCTGGAAGCCGGGCTAAGTGAGCAAAGCCTGTTACTGCACTCCTGACATGTTAGGGGTATGTGATGCCTCAAAAATCCAAACACACGACCTTGTTGCACGTGTTTAGTGACACATTACACATCTCTAGGCAAGGCCCTCAGTCACTCCTCAGAGACCAAATATACACTTTTAGAAAAAAAGAAACTAAAAGCAAAATCATAACTGGAAAGAATCATTATAATAATATAGGAAGATAAATATTGATTAAGGTTTTGATTATGAAGTTAATTAGTATATAATATTATAATTATATCTAATTCTGTAGCACTAAGATTTTGTTTAATATAAAGTGCATTATAAATACAATTTATTATTATTATTATTATATACAGGTATACTGAAGTGGCAGTGGATTTCAGAATCCCCCTTTCAATAGGCTACCGCTAGAATGCGCAATTGACCAATCATAATCAAGTAGTTCACAGAGCCGTGACATTAAAAGATTTATCAAATGTATATAAAATATTTTCCTCATATATTGACGGTTTAATTAATCTTTTAGGGTCATTAAAAACAAATATCCCCTCTGGACATCACTTTTAGCATCTATGCAGATGTGTAAAACTGAAATTCACAGAATACACAGAAAAGCAACCTTCACACATCCGCTTCTGGTTGGTCTGACTCATGACCAGTTGCTTAGATGTTTAAACACCCCTAACCCACAGACACAAACACTAACATGGCAACTTGTTAAACTGCTGCAACACACAGAGGCTTCAACACTGCTGTTTTCTCACGTCCTTAAAATAAGAAAATAAGCCGTTTCCTGGTTTCTCTGAATTGTGTAAACTCATCTGACCTTCTCTCCCTTGTTCTCGGACTCTTGTAGAATGTGAATGAGCCACTGGAGCTGACCGGCCGGGTCTGTGGAGTTCACCATCAGCCAGTAGTTCTCTCGTGCACAGAAGTTCATGTTCAAAGACACCAGCCTCAAACCACGCTGAATTTCCACTGTGTAGAACCCTCCGTATCTGGAGAAGACAACACACACAAACAAACAAAAAATAAAGCATTTAAATGAATAATTATTACAAATAATAATAATTAAACAGTAAAAAATACAACAAAAATACAAATAATAATGCTAATAATAATTAAACTATAAGAGTAAAAAACACCAAACGTATAGTGTTGCATTTAAAATAAAGCTATAAAAAATATAAGTAATATTAATTCAATTAATAATTAAACAATATCAATAAATAACAATGATACAAATAGTTATTATATTTTTTAAAACCATAAAAGTGAAAACAAAACAAATGTATTTATAGTATTGGATTTAAAATATTAAGCTACAAGATAATAATAATAATACATTAATAAAATATTATTATTATTGATATAGTAATAATTAGCAGTAGTAGTGCTAATATTAGTAGTAACCATAAGAGTGAAAATGTATCTATAATATTGCATTTAAAAACACAACAAAAAAGTCATAGTTAAAAATAATAATTAAACACTAGCAATAATAATTATCATCATTTAAAAAATAAAGTGAAATGCAGCATTGGATTTAAAATATTAATCTACAGATAATAATAGTGTTAATAATGAGTAACAATAACAATGTTCAAAATATAATTTTATGTATTTACCAGGGACAATACTATTTATAATAGTATTAGAGTGTGTAATAGAGTGTGTAGTATAATAGAGTGTGATAGTTTGTATAGACTTGTCTTTCCATCAGTACTTTACCGTATGGTCTTCAGGGCTTCCTTAGGCAGCCAAGACGCCCACTCCTTCACCATAGTGTCGTACAGCCAGTGGGACGACAGGTTCCCTTTAACAAATGGAGGCGGGAAACTATTCACCGGAGTGCTCTCATGATTCCCCACAGCTGGGTACACAGTTACATTGGGCCCCAGGTGTTTGAGTATGAGTCTAGTGATGGTGGTGAGCTCGTTCAGCTGTTGTTCCCGGGTCTGAGACCAGACATTGTGTGCTGGAATGTCTCCTGTCCAGTACACCCAATCCCATGGGCCGGATTTGGCTACGTTTTGGAGGAGGTTCTCCACTGTGCGCAGAGGTAGGTCACACTCGCCGTATGTGCCCCAGTATCCGGCTCCAACATGCTTCCAACTGGCCCTTCCGGAGTCATTCCGACAGCACAGTGGCTTCTTACAATGCACAAGGCTTCCCTCTGCATACTCCGCATCCCAGTGGATATCCGTGAGGAAGAGGATCCTGCTCTGTGGAGAGCCTGGTTTGGGAGGGCTGGGTGGTTTAACTGGGGGTTTGGGGACCTGTGGCAGGGATACATTCCAGGGGGCGTAAATATCAAAATGGCCACAAGTAGGTCCGACCAGGAGAGCGCAAGCCTCCGAGGGCGAGAGGAAGGACCTCTGCAGCGCGCGGATGACATCGTTTCGGAAGAGCTCAGTGATCTCTCTGCATACATCCGGATCAGCCAGGTGCAGTCGGACACAGGTCTCTCCCAGAGCATGTGCCACACGCTCCATGTTTGAGTCACTCTGTTCATAAAGGAAGCACAAAACTTGATTAATAGTTTGTCTTGGACAGATCAGAAACTTTACTCAAATGATTTTGTACAGGGGTATTTTAGGTTAAAGCGTAATGGAAAATACTATTGTTTTTGAACCATACAGTAAATAAACTACAGTAAATAGTAGTATATTTTTTTTATTACACTTTTTTTAATTTGAACTACAGCATACTGTTGTATTAACTATTGTCAGTTGTTATACTACAGTACATTTTAGTATACCTCAGTATTTAATCAGTATGGCTCAAAAACATTATATATACTATAGTATTTACTTTAGTAGTAGTTAAATTATTTAAGTAGAGCAGAATTATTTAAGTAGAGCAGAATTATTTAAGTAGAGTAGTTTAATTACAATATACAAGTTTTCATGTGGACACATTCAGCTCTCCTAAACAAGGCAACATGTATTACAAATAGAAAGCCAGGCGAGTAAAAACAGGCAATAACATCCTGAGAAAAAAATGTTATTGTTTTTGTTATTGTCTCACCAGAAGCGCGACGTCAACCGAGAAGAAGATCACTTTACAGACCGCGCAGGACATGTTGTACCAGCTGAACCCGAGATTAGACCGATCAAACTCCTCCACGAACCTCAGCTCGGGCGCATCTGTATCTCCTTCAAGAGGGTATGAGGAGCCCAACGGTAGCCAAAACAAAGCCCAAGCCATGAAAACAACGCGACAGAAGGACGACTCGAACACTGGACGCTTCATCCTGCTTGGACGGTGTGCTACACTGCGGTAAACTAGTTCACTTCACCGTCATTACATATAAAGTCCGGACCGACGACTCCAGAAAACAGACTCTGTTTATTCTTGAACAGACTCTGTTGAAGAAGTGTAACGGCTGGACTGTATGTGTAAATAAAACGTGGCGTTTTGTTTTGAAGCAGCTGTTAATGTGTGAATTGTGTTTTGACGAGTCAGTTGTCTGTCCGACTCCTCACGCCGCGTCCCGGGTCACTGAAGCGTTTTTATAGCGTCAGCTGACTGATCACGTGACATGCTGACAACGAATTCTGACAAGTCACGTGCCTTACTTTGTTATTAAACATGAAAGTGATGATTACAATATTCTTTTTATATATTAGTACGTCAAAGACATGAAGCTAAATCTTAGTCCGGAACTTATGCGAATTGTTGTGGGACTTAAAACGTTCAGGTGGTGTTCTGTAACTGTGACAGAAATAGTAAAATAATAATAATAATAATAATAAATATATATATATATATATATATATATATATATATATATATATATATATATATATATATATATATATATATATATATATAAACAATATATGGTTGAATTAGTTTGTATGTGTGTGTGTATATATATATATATATATATATATACACACACACACATACAAACTAAATTTAAAAATATGAACACATGAACAGTTTAGTAAAAAAAAAAAAAAGCATTGATTTAAAATAGAAAAGTTACATTTGTCCCTAACCAATGTGCAGGAATGTTGTTGCATTCCTATAAATATTTTTAAATAAATAAACATCAATATATCAAATTTTTATATATATATATATATATATATATATATATATATATATATATATATATATATATATATATATAATTGATTCAAAATCATTGATTTTTGAAAAAAAAAAAATCTATAACCAACATGCAGGAATTTTGTTGTATTCATATAAATATTTGTATAAATAAATATTAATATATTGTTAAAGAAGCCTTTTATTTGAAGTAGCTTAAAGAATATCACACCACAAGACACTGTTGTCAGTTCTCATGTCAACAACCCAATAATTTATTTCATGACTGATAAATGAACACAGATCAAAACACTTAGCATGGCCAAAACATTTTATTTGTTCTTATTTTCTTTTAGTAAACTTTAGTTATCATGAATAAAATATAAACAGCCTGAATTTCCAAAATAAAGGATTACGTTTCATTAAAAACCTCAGGATGAGAAAACTGTGAGCATAAGTTAGAGGCCGAGTCTGTTTTTCATTATCACCGCTATTTGCTTTTCAAAACAAAAAAGAAACAGTGTGAAACTTAAAAAGATCATTTATGCATGACAAGTCTTCTTGTTTTCGTCTCTTGGTTTTCCTATTTCATACAGGGTGAGCTGATAAGAAGACCAAAGGAAGTAAATAGATGTAGTGTTTAGAAAAGCAAAAAATAAAGGCACTCATGGGCAGCCTAATGTATCGCCCACAAAAAAACCCAAAACACTTATATATGTATACAGTATAAAAATCTCTCAGACATCTCAGCACGTAACATGCTTAACACATACAATGTAAATTAGAATACAGGAGCCGGAGGCGTGTTAGTTACATAACAGAGGATGCGGCAATCATGCATTTTTATGGATCAAGTAAATATGCAGGTTTATGGGAGCAAGGTATGACCCATCTGTGACACATTTGATGTGACGTGTAAATGGCTCTTTCTTTGAACATATGGTACCTTAATCTTAACACATCAGTCTTTTATAATATGCATATCCCTGCTATGAGAGGGACAGTACAATCGTGATTTTACGGGCACTTTATATAGTTTGGTTTTTGTTTCATGGTAAGGCATAAAATTGGCATTAGCTATTGCATTATTGCACTGCTTTTAAAAAAAACATAAATCTCAGGCAAACTCAGCCTGGAGGACTTTTGTTATCAGGACAATCTGAAGAAAACACATAGTTCAAAGACAATGGCACGATGCTTTAAATACTAACCGCGGCTGATGCATACACATTTGCAAATCATACTGACTTTGAGCTGAAATGATTGGTGGCATCCCTTTGAAGGAGTGACAGAAATGGAGCGAGCGTGCCAAAAGATGCAGAAAACGTGGGAGTGGTTAGTCGAAAACTGATTTCACTGTACATTCACTGCGTCCAAAGACCGTTGCCGCCACTTCTTATTTAATGGCTACAGAAAGAGGTTGAGAAGAGCATCCAGTAAACACGAAAAAGGAACAATGAACATATATATGCACAAACACACACGTCATTATTCAATGATTGCATGTAAGAATATAGGAGATTGTGAGAACGTGGCTTTAAAAAATGTTCAACAGCTTCCACAAAGCGTTTTTTCTTTCTTGAGCAGAGGGATACAGTGGCATAGAGCACTTTGGTGAGTGGTGCATTAAGGCAATACTGTGAACTCAGTGTTTGCAGGGCCGTTTCATTTGTCTTGCATCTTCTCTAGGATGGGCACGATCATGTCAAATTTGGGCCTCTTGGCGGGGTCCTCGTTCATGCAGATCTTCATTAGCTTGCAGATGTGAGGAGAGATGCCCGGCGGGATTGTGGGCCGCAGTCCCTCTAGTGCCACCTAGTGGAGAGAAAAGGCATAAGGGTGTTTTGGTTTGGCTCTTGCTTTCCCTATTCGGGTGCACATGATAGAATCCATCTCACCTTCATGCCGATCTCCATGTTTGAGAGGTCAGCGAACGGCACCTCTCTGGTGACGAGCTCCCAGAGCAACACGGCGAAGCTCCACATGTCCGCAGAGCGCCGGTTAATCTCCTCGGGCTTCTTCTGCAGGGCTGAGAGGAGATGTGGAGACAGATGTTAAGGTATCAGTGTATCAAAACTTTAGTTTAGGATGCAGTCACATTTATAATTGTTTTCACGAGCATCCATGCGACCTTCATGTTGACTATAGACAATGGACTTTTTTGACTTAAAGGGTTAGTTCACCCCAAAAAAAGAAAATTCTGTCATGAATTACTCACCCTCATGTCGTTCCAAACCTGTAAGACCTTCATTCATCTTCGGAACACAGATTAAGATATTATTGATGAAAGCTAAGCTCAAGTACATCGCTTCCTAGTTTTATGCCAGTCGCCGACTCACCATTGGCTAACTCCTGCTTCAGCATTACACGCATGTGTTGCGCTGCTCATGTGAACAGCATCCACCAATGGGGAGTCGGTGACTGACGTAGAACTAGGAAGTGATGCATCTGCATTAACAACGCAAAAAGTATTCTCGTCGCTTCATAAAATTAAAGGGATAGTTCGCCCAGAAATGAAAATGTTATGTTTATCTGCTTACCCCCAGGGCATCCAAGATGTAGGTGTGTGTTGTTTCTTCAGTAGAACACAAATGAAGATTTTTAACTTCAACCGTTGTTGTCTGTCAGTCGTATAATGCATGTGAATGGGGTCAAATCCTATGAGAGTAAAAAAAACATGCACTAACAACTTCAAATTAAACCCTGTGGCTCGTGACGACACATTGATGTCTTAAGACACGAAACAATCAGTTTGTGTGAAAAAACCGAACAGTATTTATATAATTTTTTACCTAAAATACAACACTGTGTACAACAGTCTTCAGCGCACGATCACTTCCGGTAAATGAGGTCAGAGTACACAATATGGCGTACGAAACACACGAGACATGCTGTTGTTAATAGTGGTGTATTTGAGGTAAAAAATGCATTTCTCACACCAACCGATTGTTTTGTGTCTTAAGAAATGAATGTGTCTTCACAAGCTGCAGGGTTTCATTTGAAGTTGTTTGTGCATGTTTTTTTTTTTTACTCTCAGAATTTGACCCCATTCACATGTAACAATGGTGGGAGTTAAAAATCTTAATTTATTTTCTACTGAAGAAACAAAGTCACCTACATCTTGGATGCCCTGGGGGTAAGCAAATCAACATACAATTTTCATTTGTGGGTGAACTATCCTTTTAAGGTTGAATCACTGGAGTCACATTTTAACAATGCCAAATATCATCATTTGTGTTCCGAAGATGAAAGAAACGACATGAGGGTAACCAAATGACAGAATTTTAATTTTGGGGTGAATTAACCCTTTAATGCAGAGATATATTACTAATGTGACCGTACCTTAGACAGATATAGTGGATAAAGTGAAATCTTCTTGAGAAGTTTGAAATGAAGGATTTAAAGAGTGAAGGAGAGGAATGATACCTTCAGGTGCCACCCATGCGGGAGAGTACATCCTGCCGGGACACTGGAAGGAGAACTTCACATCTGCCATGCTTATTCTGGCCGTCATGTCCTCGTCAATCTAATGTCGGTAAAGCAATAAGAACAGATTCATTAGGATAACCAAGCACAAGCAGCTTTATACAAACTGCAGCAAAACTGCTTAATCAGTGCTCTCACATATATACACACACACACATCATGGGAGTTGTTGAAAAAAAAAAAAAAAGAGTATTGGCCAGTATTAACATTACTGTGGTATGAAGCAGTTTGAGGTGGTACAAAGTGATAACTAATGAGAGACAAGCGCAACACACGGCTCGAGAGCAGTGGAGCTTTTATTTTGCCACAGACGAGCACTTCTGCTTCTTCCGCTCATGTGTATATGTGGTAACGCAGCAGTGTTTTGCCATATTAGATACATTTGAGTGTGTTGAAAGTTATGTTACAAGGCTATTATAAGAAACTTGTTGCAAGCAGCAGTTAGATTGGAAGCTAGATTGATATTAGGCATGGTAAAAAACATGGTAAATTTAAGAAAACAAGATTTAAACAATAAGACTAACTATGTTGCGCTATATTACTATAATTAGTTTTCTGGCAATGAATGTATCTATGTTGGCTGAGAGTCTGTGTATGGACCTATATTTGTCCACTCACTGCTATGTTAACAAGATTCAATAGTTCAAAAGATGGTGTTTAGAGATATGAGCAGTACAGCTCTTAGTGGTTGGATACTTCTGTAGTTCTGCCTTGGTTTCACTTGTGCTTATGGGTCAGTGACAAACAATCCATTGTGCGTTAAACTGATCGTGACTCACAGATTTTCATTTTCGGATCTCTTCAGAGATCAAAATAATCTAAAATCTTCAGAGACCATTAGAAACCCATTAGCTGCAATGCTCTGCAATGTAAATCTCTCAACTTGTGAAGGGATGCGCAGAAACTTCACAGAGAAGTGAGACCATTTACAGCAGTTCCTGTTGAGGGCCAGTTCCACTGAATCAGTTCCACATACCACGACAAAAATAAACAAACATTGAACAGTGAATCACTGGTTAACATGGAGTAATAAATGTCTACGGAAATTAATCTTCAGCAAAAAACATAACTATACATCATGTTCTCTAGCAGACAGGAACAGACACACCCACAGCTGTAGAAAACAAGATTAGTGAAAAGTGTCTGCTTTCCGTTGCTCACCATGACACTCTTGCTGTTGAGATAATGCCGAGGGATCATGGGCTCCAGTGTGTGCAAGAAAGCCATTCCACACGCTATATCCAGGGCAAACTTCACCGCCTGCGTCTGATCCACAACAAAGTCTAAATGGACAAGAGAAAGAAGAAGACACAAAAAAGACGTCTTTAGAAAGGCTTGCGGAAGACAGTGGGGGTCAATTATATTTACTTATCCTGAGTCAGACATTCAAATGAAGCAGACATACACCACATGATTTGTGGGAGACAGTAATGTTTGTGTTTTACTCACTGGTCCCCTCGTGAAGCACATTGTAGAGGGAGCCATAGGGCATCCAGTGTGTAATTATGATTGGATGAGGAGCGGGCGGAGCCTGACATGCCCCCAACATGGGCAACACATTTGGGTGGGAGAAGATTCTACAGCAGGGGAAACATCAAGGTGGAGAGGGACGAATGAACACACAGATGCAACAGACCGCTAACACGATGGAGACATTTCACAGATTAGGTGACAGATCAGGACGGCCCTCTCTTTTGGAAAAAAAATAGTTAATCTAGAGTTTTCCCTTTATTCAGTTTTGTAATTCTAGTGTTTGTCCTTTAAATATTTAAATTCATCCCCTCTAAAGCACCGCCACTACAGTCATACACATTCAGACGAACATCTTCGGTATTGATGATGATATACCTGTACTGATGATAGCATGATATTTAAAATAGAATCTGGTTCACACTCCTTGTAGTATACTGTTAAAAAAATATTTAAAAAATAAGTTACCTGGTTGCCTTAAAATTTTGAGTTCATTGAAATAAAAACAAATTGAGTTAATACAATTAAAAAAATGTGAGAATTTACAACCTTTATTCAAATATTATTAAAAGATTTTGTAAACTTATTGGGTAATTGTGTTTTATTTGTGATAATAAATAAAATTTATGATAACGCAATGAACATTTTTTGTGTGGTTCACATACAATAATATTTTGAGTTTCTATTTATTGAACCAATTTCCTTCATTGTATCAACTTAAAATTTTTATTTGAATAAATTAAAAATTAAGGCAACCAGGTTACTTACTTTTTAAAGTTAAACCAACAAAAACAAATTACAGTGTAGGTGTGGGCTTCTATATAGTTATGTACATGCTTATCCATTTCTTATGCATCTGTTTATTTTATAATTGCTTTAATTCCTTTTTATGTAAAGCACTTTTGAATTGCCATTGTGCATGAAGTGTGCTATATAAATAAACTTGCCATAAACTTGACATTAACAAATTCTTTAAAGAATATCTATGACCTTTGATACATGTCTATTCTTCATGTTCTGTTGAGTATGGTTTTACTAATAATAAATGTAGATTTGCATAAAGCATGCATATTTGTCCATACCCATGTTAATTAGAGTATTAAAAACTTAAAACATTAATTTAAGGTACACTTACAACTGATAAAAATGTGCGTTTAAGTTGTGATTAATCGCAAATCAAGTCACGACAATCATGCGATTATCATGCGATATTTTAATCGATTGACAGCCCTTAACTTGGGGACACCCCCTGAATTAAATAAATTAGATCCTTTTTTATTCTGTTTTCATTTTAGTTAAAGCGTTAATCATTTGTTTGTGTGTTCTTGTAATTTGTATTCGTTTTTTTAAATATCCATCTAGATTTTAATGAATCAGTTTTAGTTATTTTATTATATCTAGTTCAACTAAATGAAAATTATAAATGTTTCCTTGACAATTAGCGGAAATAAAATACGTTTTTTTTTTTTTTTTAATAATTTGTATTTTTTAACAAGTAACAAAATAGTTTTTTATGGTTTTAGTTTTAGGTAACTATAATAAGCCAGATTTGGAATGATTTCATGATGACATAATTCATTCCCTATAATCAAAGTAATCTGGGCACGCAATCAGGGCGTCTCATCACCTTAGTTTAGGATACTCCTCATTGAAGTCACGGCTCTTTCTAGTAGTCCAGTCCCGCACATGAAGCATCTTGATCACAATCTCTGTGCCCTGCCAGCGGCCCTGCCAAAGCTGAGAGTGAGAGAGAGTGATAGAGAGAGAGTGAGAGTGAGAGTGAGAGAGAGAGAGAGAGAGAGAGAGAGAGAGAGAGAGAGAGAGAGAGAGAGAGAGAGAGAGAGAGAGAGAGAGAGAGAGAGAGAGAGAGAGAGAGATATCAGTGTTTCCATAAATGCTCTGAGACATGGCTTGGGTAGCTATTGTGGTTTGCTTTGGTGAATGAGCTCACCTCCCCAGAGTGATTCTCGTTGATCTTGGCCAGCATGGAGAGCTGCTTATAATCTATGCCAGAGGTTTTGTTAAGCGTGCCGTTACCTGCAAGCATCATGGAAGATTATGATTGTAATCAAACTTTGGTTGTGGATAATTCATATGATGGCAACATACATGGCAACCTATACACAGTTACAGTGAATGACAACAAAACGCTTGTTTGCCGAAGCATCTGCGTTACGAATGTAAATGAGAATCAGATGTTCAGAGGGTGCTTACGTGGTCGAGTTCGAGTGGTTCCCTTCCAGAAAGTGTCCTTGAAATGAACTTTGGTCAGGCTCTGTCCCTGTTTCTCTGCCAGCTCTGATTCATAAACACAACCAAATTATTAAGGCTGATGCAACATATTATAGCAGAAACAGTTCACAATGTCAGCAAACAATCCTCCAACAAATCTACTGCTGACGTCACATTTGCTACATTAGTAAAGAAGAGCGTTTACCTTTCAGATTTGCAGCAAGTGGTGGTTTGGCCTTGTCCAGTGGAGTTTCTCCATATTTGTTGCAGATGCTCACCTGAGCACCATTATTGACCAGATCCTGGAGAGAAGATGATGTACGATAACATATCTGGTACAGCGGAAACTAAATTCAGGGTTTCTACACATTTACATTTAAAAATTATTTTCCAGACTCAAATTACCTAATCTCTCTGTAGACTTTTATTTAACCATATTTAACATAAATAGTTCATACAGTGTCATGTTTGATATGCAGTATTTATCAGGAATCAAGGTCTGATGCTGCACAATCACCACATTGTGAGATAACGCATATTTTTAGTAAAGTTCAAAATAGACTTGCATATGTTTGCATAATACAAATGTGCGGCTTGCATTCTTACAGTCATGTTCGACAATCACTAAATGATCTCTAAACTTTTACCATGAAATTACTCTGCTTGTATGATACATTTATTTGTAGAAATTCATCATTTTATATATTTAGAAAGCTGAATAGGGGAAACAAATGTTTTCCATACTTTTCCCAAACCTGCCAATTAAATTCCATACTTTTCCAAAATGTGTAGCAACCCAGTATATTATCTTTTGAAAACCACTAAATTGCCAATGTTTAAACATTTCCATTATATCTCTGCTTGAATGTTAAAGAAAAACAAAATCAGTGTTATTTAAAAAATTGTAATCAGTGTTACTTATAAACCATTGCAGTATTAATGTTTATTTTTATTTGAATAATTTTATACTTTTTTAGTAGGATTTTATTTAAAAATTGTAGCTTTCATTTTAATTTAACAAAGTTTAATTCAAAGCATTTGTCATTTTATTTGTTTTTTTATTCATTTTTAATTTAATACAATTTCCTTTTAGGTCATTTTATTACTTCAACTAATTTATTATAAGTTTTTGATATAATAAAAATTAACTGGCACCACAGAGCTCCAAAAATTATGTAAATAAAAACACAAAAGTGGTTAATATGACAATAACCACTTAACGGGATTAAATTCCAAGTCTTCTGAAACCGTACTAAAGCTTTATGTTAGAGGCAGACAAAGTTCACTTATGGCATTTCATTTATAAGACAAGAGCAGCTTAAACATTCTGCAAAATATCTTTATTTGTGTTCCACAGAAGAAAGAAAATCAATTTATGCACTTTCCCAAAAGTTATTGTATGGATTCAGAATAAAATATGATCAATACTGAAAAAAATCTATTTCAGTCATGCATACTTTTTATCAGTATATTGGATGCGGAAATGGAAATTTCAAATAATATGTCAAATAAATTTAAAAAATACATAATTTTAAAAAGTTGAGGGTCTAAGCTTTGTCTAATGCCACATGACAGTTAATCATTATTACATAATTCTGGACCCGCTACCAGTTTTAAAGATCTTGCCCCCATTTACTATAATTACATGGAAGTAGCCATTTATTTCCCGTCTAACAACTGAAATATTCTAAAGAATTTATAATTTCAAATTTTTCCCAGCAGAGGGCACTTCAGACTAACCTCAGCCACCAGGTCGTGGGCCCAGAAGCAAGCATAATGTAGAGGGGTGTTGCCGTGCTCGTTTGCCGCATTGGTATCTGCTTTACACTGGATCAGCTAGACAACACAAACCACAACATTCAGTATTCAGAACAGTAAACACAAAATCTGTCTTAAAAGGTATAAAATGGACATTGTCAGTTCCTTTATTTCTTCTTAAAGGGGTTTAAAAGTGTGTGTGTGTGTGTGTGTTTGTGAGAGAGAGAGAGAGAGAGAGAGAGAGAGAGAGAGAGAGAGAGAGTGCATTTATAACTCTAGTAGCTTCTGTTTGCACCTGTGTGTTTTTTTTTACACCTTTCTAGGACCGTTGTGGTCACTGTGGTTGTTCAGGTGCAAATGTGTGAGTGTGAGTGTATGTATATGTGTGTTAGTGAGCGTTTATACACTACTATCTGTTCGCACCTTGGCCAGAATGTCACGGTGGCCGTGGCTTGCAGCCAGGTGCAGGGGTGTGTCGTCTCCTCGGTTCATGACATTGATGCGCGCCCCTCTCATGATGAGCATGTCCACGACGCCCGAACGTCCCTCACGGCACGCCCAGTGCAACGGACTGAACCCGTGATCATCCCTGCGAGAAACAAACATGGTAGCATGCGAGTCAGGAGCATATAATTATCATATTAATGAAAAAATTGAAATTTAAAATGTCCTTGTATTTGGATTACACAGTTTAATATATTTTAAGATTACCTTACTGGTTTCATATATGAATGACATAGAAACATTAAGATTTAGATTACGTTAAATGAGTAGTTTTAAAATTAAAATTACTCCAGAAAGTGTAACGCCTCTCACAGTTTAAAACACTTGCGCTACGTTCTAGTGACACATGGCGCCAGTTACACTTTTTCCTTGAGTTGAATACGGCACACGTCTGCCGGAAGCTAGATAATTTACTTCATCAAGTTTTAAAATATTTGCTTCAGAGGGCCTTCATTAACCCCCAGAGTCGTGCGGAATACATTTATTATGGATGGATGCATTTTTTGAGCTTTAAACTCAATGGACCCAGTCACTGCCATTATAAAGCTGGGAAGCATCAGGATATTTATTAATATAACTCCGATTGTGTTCACCTGATAGAAGAATGTCAATAAACTACTCCTTTAAGTTTATTTGTTTGTTAAAAGTGGTCCAACTAATCTAAATGGCTGGAAATTCTATATGCACTTCAAATAGATACAGCTTAAATATTTTTAGTGCATAAGGCTGGGAAATAATGACTTTTAGAAGTTATAAACTTAAAGAAGTTTTGTTTTTGGGTGGGCTGTCCACATTTTTTGAAGCAGTGGTTGGCGGTAAACGGTCTCCAGTCAGGCTAGTGTTCTCTCTCTCAGCTGTCTGTCTCCAGCCAGTTAAATATAAACAGCCGTTAACTGGCCCTTTCCTCTAGATTACGCATATCCCCCCCTACCCCCCGCTGTTTGAGTCTGAGATCCATTCTCGGGCCTTCCTATTTCCTCTTCAAAACCACAGTAAAACTCTCACTTACTTCAAGTCGTTGGTGACACTAAAGTTACAATAACAGCACTGTGATCAGATCAGAGCCTGTGCATTAGCGCTGCTACTGACATGGCTTTTTCTAAACCACCGAACGCAACTGATGTTAAAGTGTTATAAAGGTGAAGTCTGCAGCTGGTGCTTATGCTCATCTCCACAGAGATCAGTTGTACAGTCTGCGGTAATGAAGTGTTTGTTGAAGAGCTGGGTGTGTGCAGTACAGTAGGAAGCCTCTGGATAAATAGTCAGGCCAGGAGCGTGGCTAAACTTAGGGTAGCTGCTGAAACATCTCACAAGGTCCGGCCGGAACAGACCACACACACACACACACACACACACACGCGCACACGCACACACACACACACACACACACACACGCACGCACAAATTTGATCACAGCTGAAGGGGTTAAAGACAAAACATTGTACAAAATAAAAAAGACAAATAAAGAGGAAGACCCCCTACCCCCAACAAATTAATTAATGAATTTGGACAATGATTCTTGAGCTTCCCAATGGGAATTCTGGAATGTTCATTATTTCCGGTACATTTCAAGGAAAGAATGCAGCAAAAAAGCAGCAAATAAAGGAAAAACAGCTTAAAAGAAAAACAGTAAAGGAAGGAATAAAGTACTGAAAAATAAAGCAGAAAAAAGAAAGAAAGAAAGAAAGAAAGAAAGAAAGAAAGAAAGAAAGAAAGAAAGAAAGAAAGAAAGAAAGAAAGAAACCGGGAAAGACAGGAAGAAAGTTGGAAAGAAGAAAGGAAGGAATTAAGAAAGCGGGGGGAAATAGAGTGGAAAAGGAAGAAAATGGGACAGAAAGGAAGCCAGTGGGAAAGAATTGAATGAAGTGAAAGAAGGAATTGAAAGAAAGAAACACACACATACACACACACACTTTCTAACACTTTCACAGCTGTTGTATTCATTGATTTTAATTGTAAAAGCCACATGCGGATCAGAAAGAAAGAAAGAAAGAAAGAAAGAAAGAAAGAAAGAAAGAAAGAAAGAAAGAAAGAATTAAGAAAGTGGGGAAAAACTAGGGGTGTGCACGAATATTCGAATAGTCGAATATTCGATCTGTAATTAACATTCGAAAACTAAAAATACTATTCGAATTGTATTTTGTTAATTGGCTGGCAGTAAATGCAGTTGTAGCAGATATCAAGTGGTACCCTCAGGACAGAAGGACAGCCAAACATGGATGATATGAAGGATGTACATTTATTTACTTTAAAGAAAAACTAGGTTGGAGCAAAATTAGAAAACACACACACTGGAAGGCCTACTGTCTCACTCCGCACATCCCCGTCTGCATTCACAGTCAGACTGAGCGCGAACGCTTAAAGGGGAAGCGATGACGCATCCTAAGGTGCGCCACTAATTAAGGCCCCACCTACAACAATTGGTAGGAACTCCCGACTGGAACCATTGAAAATTAAACATAAATAACAATGAAAGGGTAACATTAAGTTGTGATGAAGTTAAAACATTTACAAAAATATTTATTTCAACACAAATAAGGTAAGGTAAAATAAAATAATAAAAGTAGGATGACATAAAATAAAAAGTCACAAGCAACTGGCTACACAGTGCATCCATGAGAAATCCCTCTAAATCTCGCAGTTATATCTCAATCCACTGGGTGGCGTTGTGGAGCAGGTTAATAATTTAAGTGCATTTGATCACAATGTCGTCGTCTGCCTCGCAATGTTTGGAATTAAGGTTACTTCGATGAAAATTGAAAATGCTGTTACAAAATGGAGTTACTTTTGATGAAATCAATTACTGAAACTGAGTTATAATAATATCACCACCACAAACGAGAATCACATGAAATCCAAACACCAGTGGAATGAGCGATCACTGCTCAGGAGTGCAGGTAAGCTCATCTGTACCCCGAGTGAGAGCGAGATAACTTATGATAGCAAAATGATCTCGAGACAAATGCTTCCTTTAAAGTTCTTTGAGGGTTTATGAACAGAAAACACAAAGTTCTTCACTCAAACTTCACTTAACCGTTATCTTTGTCTCCGCAACGCCTGTCAGTGGCGCATTTTCTCACCCGAGAATAATATCATATTCCAATAATATTATAGTTTATCCCTACATGAAAATGTGAAAAAATACAAAGTAAACACATCAGCCATATCAAACACACACACACACACACACACACACACACACAGGTCGGTAGGCTATAGCCTATTGACGTGTGTGTGTGTGTGTGTGTGTGTACGTCACGCTAACTGACGCGCTCTGCGCTCGTGCTCCTTGAGCTTATAATGCTTTTGTTCTTTAGGCATTTTTTTACACACTGTTTAATGTTTCAAAAACCTTAAGTTATAACGTAAGCGTGTTGTGTACATTGCCTAATCATAAGCTTGTTCAGAAATGGTGACGACATGTTTAGAGAAAAAAAGAAAGAAACATCTCTCATTTTCTCAAAATACCTAATTTAAATAAACGAATATTCGAATATTCGATTTTTATGAGCCCAAATATTCGAATACAATATTTTGGGAAAATGCCCATCCCTAGGAAAAACAAAGTGGAAATGGAAGAAAATGGGACAAAAGAAAGAAAGAAAGAAAGAAAGAAAGAAAGAAAGAAAGAAAGAAAGAAAGAAAGAAAGAAAGAAAGAGCCAACCAAAGGCAGAACCCGGGAAAGACAGAAAGAAAGTTAGAAATAAAGGAAGAAAATGGGACAAAATAAAAGAAGAATCTAAAGAAAGCGAAGAAAGAAAGTGAAGAAAGAAAGCGAAAGAAAGACAATAGGAAAAAAAAGCAAGAAAGCAGGAAAGAAGGAAAATGAAAGTAGGACAGTAAAAGAAGGATAGCTGTCAGCAGAGGGCTGGATGGAGGAAACCAGAGCAAGAACCACAGGAAATCATATTCAACGCTCTCTCTTCCTCACTTCATCTGTGTGTGTGTGTGTGTGTGTGTGTGTGTGTGTGTGTGTGTGTGTGTGTGTGTGTGTGTGTGTGTGTGTGCGAGTGCGAGTGCGAGTGCGAGAGAGAGAGAGAGAAAGAGAGAGAGAGAGAGAGAGAGAGAGAGAGAGAGAGAGAGAGAGCGCGCGCTCTGGTCAATTCATGCCCAGTTTCTTTCTCTTGTCCTTGTAAGGAGTGAAGCATTCACTGTCAAGCGTGCACACACACAAGAGAAAGGAACGTTTACGCTAACAGACTTACAAACGTACAAAGACAGACTATGTCAACATTGATACTGGAGTCACACAGCTGAAAGATTACGTCTTGAGTCTTGCGGTTATACGATCAGAGCTTTCTTATTAAGAGCTTCCGCTGGCCAAAAAGCGTTCTGGGGTTGAATTGGGCGATGATTTAAACGTACCACTCCGCATCGGAGTTCAGATTTCTGCCTTTCAGCACTGGTTGAGTAATCTGGTTGAGTGAACGCTCAGACTGAATTAGACCATAAGCCACACACACATCAGTGAGGCGCCACAGTCTATAAACACATCTGAGCTAACAGGCTAGTGAAGAGGGCCAAAGCCAGATACGTTACAGCAAACGTAAATAATATTACAGAACATCTAAAAGGTACTTTCTGATTCAAACCGCACATCAAAAAGGATGCAGAGAAGTGTTGTATTAATAGACGGCGTGGCTAAAAATAAGAAGTTAAAATACGGGAAGCATTTTTAATAGTAACTGCTTATAAAAACGCTCTTCTGATTGGCTCGAGCTGGTGAAGCTTCAGTGTCTGTGTCAAAGCCACAGAGGCAAACACAGCTGGAACCAGGCATTTAGTTTGCGTCGGTCTCCAGCTCTTCTACTATCATTAGTATCTCTGAGAACTGTCCAGACATCAAGAATGAAAAACAGCCACTAAGTGTCAGTTCCTCTTAGAGTCACAATTGGAGAGCAGACTCAAAAATGGCATTTGATACTAGGACAGATGCAAAATGTGGGCCCTGATACAGATATCAGACCTTCAAAAGAGCTTGAAATACAGATGGTGAAACAAAGTAATGCACACTGCACTAAAAAAACAAACAAAAGAACAATGTTTGTTTTTTTGTTTTTTTACTTTTAGCAAAAAAAATTACATTTTCTCATTATTTAGTCATATCCTTAATATACATATTACATAATAATACATATATTATGTATATGTATTATAATGTAATATGTATATTATTGCATTGTAAAATAAAAAAAGTGCTAAAATGAAAGGATATGAGTAAATGTAACTTTTTTTAAATAAATAAATAATAAAAATAAATAAATAAATAAATAAATAATAATTAAAAAATATATATATATATATATATATATATATATATATATATGCATGCTACCGGTTGTAAAATAAAAAAAGTGCTAAATTGAAAGGATATGAGTAAATGTAACTTTTTTAAAATAAATAAATAAATTAAAAAAAAATTATATATATATATATATATATATATATATATATATATATATATATATATATATATATATATATATATATATATATATATATATATATGCTACCGGTCAAAAGTTTAAGAACAGTAAGATTTTTTTAAAGAAGTCTTTTCCGCTCACCAAGATTAATTTATGTTAATAGAAACACAAAAAAAGCTGTAATATTCTGAAATATTATTCAAATATAAAAATAACTGTTTAAATGTCATTTATTCCTGTGATGCTGAATTTTGATGCAAATCAAAGAATTCATCAAAGAATCCTAAAAAAAAAAATTACACAACTGTTTCAACATTGATAAATAATCATAAATGTTTCTTTTGCAATAAATCATCATATTAGAATGATTTCTGAAGTATCATGTGACACAGAAGACTGGAGTAATGATGCTCAAAATTCAGCTTTGCATCACTGGAATAAATTATATTTTAAAATATATTCAAATAGAAAACAGTTATTTTATATTTTAAAAATATTTCACAATATTACAGCTTTTTTGCATTTCTAATAACATAAATGCAGCCTTGGTGAGTAGAAGAGACGTCTTTAAAAACTTGAATATAAATTTTGCAATAATATGCAAAATACTAAAGATAATTGATACTAAAGATAATTACTAAATAATATTAAACATAATTGTATCTGGTCTGAAGCACAAGGCACAAGTGCGCTTAGGGCGTGTCCGGATCTACTTTTGCTAGTTTAGGAAAGACGGTCGTCACCAGGTGCATGGTCTGAAATGCTTATACCTAGTCACCTCTATATTTGAGTCATGGGTGTGTTTTGGGCATAAATTGCAATAAACCAATCTCGTCTCCTATTCTCTTTAAAAGCCATTTGTGCTTGCACCATGGCGGATTCACTATTTAAATGGCGGAATTTGTGAATGGAGGAATCCTTTTTTTATATTTAAAAATGTTTGTGTGCTGCTGCGCATCACTGTGTGTGCTAGTAAGCAGAGTATACGCACGGTGTGCACCCGACTATAGGAGCATATTACTAATGCACCCTTTAAATAACACAAAAAATACTGCGCTATTGACTTTAGACCAGGTTTTTGTTGGTCAATGGTGCGGTCGTTTTCAGTTCCTCAAAATAGCAAAGCACCAACAATGCGCCTGAACACACCTGGTTTTCAGACCAGCACACCCATGGGCGAACAGATGGGCGCGAGAGCATTTGCTATTTCAACAACAAGGCACAGTACAGCGGGATGTGAAAATGATAAATGATGTTGGGCCGAAACTAGCAAAAAACACTTCTCATGCCTGCCGTCTCATTGCACCGGGTCTTACAGTTAACATGAAATCAAAATTGACTGTAGTTACTTTCTTAATTTGTATTATAAATGATTGTGAACTAAATTTTGCAAACTGAATATGATTTATTTGTTAACATTAATTATTATTATTACATTATAAATGAAATAATCTGTTTTAAAACAAATTACATTTTTAAAAGTCAAATGGCAATGTAATATTTTAAATTGTCAAATAATTTTATAATTTTATTTCATATTCATTTATAATTTTGCATAAAGATTTACCAACATAACATAAAAAAATGGAGTTTGCCAAAGGCTTTTTGGATATTGCTTAAAATTATTTTCCCTTTAGTTGAACAGGAAGATCATTTAAAAAGTGGAGAAAGTTTTTACATTTTGATGAAACACAGCATGCTAATAAATCATTGTATGACTTTAAACTTAATAAACTTAAATGGATGCTTCAGGCGTAACGGACACATTTTTAGGACATTTCCATACGACAACATATTATACATCTAGATAAGATAAGATACACATTTAATACAAGTTCACTTTGTTGACTGACATGCTGTAATGCGAAGCAGAAACAACACCCTATGTCTGCAATTTCCTGTCTCCTCCCACAAAAGCGTAAGGTCGTGACATCTGAAGCCATGCTGAAACTCTTGATGGCCCTTAAGAAAGAACGAATCGCCCAGCCCCTCTCATCGCCCAGGTCATAGCACCAAAATCATTTAATTAGGCAAACCTCAACAGGCTAAAGCGAAAGGCAAACCCCTTAGCTTGAGTTTTTCTATTTCTGGAAAAGGAAAACACTTTGAGAAGGGGAGGGAGAGAGGGAGAAAGAGAGAAAGAGAGAGAGAAGTGACACAGAGAGGACTGGTATGGCTCAAGTCAGCATGCTTTGCTTGGTGAGCTCATCGTATGGAAACTATTCGTCCCAACCATTTCATTTTAGCCCAGACCGTTCTCTCCTTCCCTCTTCTGAGTCACACATTAGACAGACTCCTACTCATACAGATTTGTAAAAGATCAGCTGCAGTTTAAAGTAAGGAATAGACATATAGCAGACAACGTGAGCGCTAACATAAAATTTAAAAAAAGAAGGGTTTTGTCTACTTTTGCCATTTTCCTCTGCTGGCTGTTATTCAATCCAGTAAGTCAAACACTTCCTTACGCATAATTTCAAAGTCACAACTTGTGCCATGTGAAGAGCACAGGAAATGCCTAGATAGCGATCTACATCAGACACGACGGCACGCCTCCCTAAATGCTTCATCGAAACTAGCCGCTGCCTGCAATCTGCTGATTTTGTGCTGAATCGGCACTGAGCCGTTCCTTTCAGGTAGTAATTCTTGTGGCTGACAGCAAGTGATGCAGGTCCAGATCAGATTCCTTACAGGTTCTTGGAGATCTACCTGAACATTTGTTTCTCTCTTTTGCTGTTCTGGGATGTATTAGTAAAGGAAGGCAGGCCAAGGCAGTTTGTGAGAGGGGGCTTGGCAGAGCTGGAGGTATTTGAAGAGGGTGCATGGATCAACTCTGTGTATGCTTTGTACCATATAGGGCTAGGAGTGAAATTCTGGTCTTCAACACGAGTGGAATGTTTTTCATTTCGTTTATAAGACATAGATGGGATATTTCAGGTCGTATTTCCTTAAACCTAGGCTAACAATGATGAGTTTTCCACAAAAGGCATCCACAATATTAACCTTCTATAATAAAAATGTAATGATATGCCTAATAATAAAAATTAAAATCAGTTATTTAAAATGCTACAAGTGAACAAGGTTAATAAACTAATACGGAATCTCCTTAAATGGTTAGTTCACGCAAAAATCTAAATTCTGTCATTAATTACTCACCCTCATGCCATTCAACACCCGTAAGATCTCTGTTCATGTTCGGAACACAATTGAAGATATTTTTGTTGAAATCCGATGGCTCAGAAAGGCCTTCATTAGCAGCAATGACATTTCCTCTCTCAAGACCCATAAAGGCACTAAAGATGTCGTTAAAGGGTTACTTCAGCGATTAGCATATGACTTTCTATCAGTGGAAACCCTGGAGTATATTCAAATGATGCCCCCCGATCATTTCCCTTGAGCTTTTGATATATAAAGGTCATGGTAATATAAGAATATCATGTAAGTTTCAGAGCTAAAAAAATTCTTGTTAGCCAAAGAAAAGCTTTTATAAACACCAGGCCCAGAATACGATCGTGTTCACATCATGACGTCATTGTGTGGCGAAACACACCTTTACAGAATAATAAGCACGTCTAATTCAGTAGCCCCGCCCACCGACTCATGGAGCTGTTCGGATCGCGCTAGCCAGTAGCAATACACATGCCGAAGAAGATAGCAAAATATTGTGGAAGAACACAGTACCTGCATAAGTTTCCTTCTGATCATAATATTAGGAATGTGTGATACTTCATTTATTTTTAATGAAGTTCCAGCTCACGTGGGTCTCAGGTCGCGTTGGATTTGCAGACAGATTGAGATTAAAAACAATATTGTGCCTTCTATATTGGATCCGACAGGTATGTGCAACACACTTATGTGAGTAAAACGTCTTTTTTATATGTAATACTAGTCCCGGGGCTGTGTGTTTTTCAGACGGGTTACCAAAATGTAGTCGCGAACGACTATGACTTTCTTTCTGAAAAGGGACCGTATACCGTACATACATTTTCAATGGAGAAACAGAAGCTCTCTGACTAAATATAAAATATCTTAAACTGTGTTCCGAAGATGAACGGAGGTCTTACGGGTGTGAAACGACATTAGGGTGAGTCATTAATGACAACATTTTCATTTTTGGGTGAACTAACCCTTTAAGGATGGCAGCACTTTCACTGCCCTGTATCTTGCTCTCTCATGGGATGCATGTCATCGCTGATGTAATTTTCAGTCAGAAAACATCTTACACAGCAGGTCCTGACATTTAGCATGCCAAATATCTCACAGGTGTCGACGACTCGTCTGGGATAATTCACACACTGCGTGATTGTCACAAAATCAGGCTAAAATCATGCAGTGTGAATTTGAAAAAGTGAGAAAGCATAACAGGACCCCTTTAATGCTTCAAAAACATCTGATTTAAATATATACGCTATGTATGCCACAACAGGGCAAACAACTGAATGAAATCCAAAACAGATGAGGAGTGATAAAATCTACCCTCATCGTCTTTCTGAGTCACTGCTTCACTGCGCCCAGGGATTAGAAGACAGATAAAAGTGTGAGGGGTGAACTAAGGGTCAAGCCTTGATGAAAGATCATTCTTTATGTATGCACAAACAGGACATTTTCTTTACAATACATATACAAGTTTCACAAAGTTTGCCTCCAAGGATCTGCCCCCTACTGACAGCATCCAAGTTTAACTTTGAATGAGAAAATAAGGTAACTTAATACCAAGACTGTACAAAAACACAAATAAGCAATCACTGCAGTCTAACTAATAACAGCTCAGACTAAATTCATACTCACCCCTGGTTTAGGTCATTTTCTGTGTTGTCCAACCAGAGGCGGACAGCTACCGCATTGCCTTCACGGCACTGAGTAAAGATGTCATCCATCTCGGCACCCTCTCTCCTCTCACACTACCGGAATCGTTCGTCCCCTACCAGGAGTGTCCTGGGAGAGGCGTCTGATGCAGCTGTACCCTGAAGATGACAGGCGAGGGCTGACAGAACATCCAGCCAGGGGAAGGGTGCGTTGGGACAGTCTCTTCACTGCCTCAGGGTAAGTGTCTGGTGTCTGCGCTGCACTACAGAGAAACGAGAAGGAAGTTCAGATGAGCTGTCCTGAACACAGCGTGCACAAAACACACTGTCACAGTCTAAGTCACTAGGGAACTACAACGGAAAAATAGCAAGTAGCCAAAAATGAAAAGTTCAATGACATTATGCTCAGTTTTTGTTTATTAATGTATTTAATTAAATCTGTGCAATTCATAAATACAACTAGCCTGCACCGTAACTATGTTTTTGTTTCCTGAATTAATAAAAATCAGAAAAAAGTCTGCAAACCAAGGCTCCAAAAATGCACAAAAAGTATCAAGCACGCAGGCTCTTCATCAGAAAACATATCAACGTATATTCATATTCATCCTGATATTATAAATGAAGAAAAACATTAAAAAATATTCTAGAAGTACAATAAAATTATATTTAACAAAAACTAAATAACTTAATAAATAATATATTGTATTTAAATTAATCATTTATTATATTTGTAAAACAATCATAGTAATAATAACCTTTTACCATTCTTTTTTTAATAAGATTTCTCCCATTGTAAAGAAATGATTACTTTTCTTGACAGTTGCAGTCATTATTAAAATAAATTAGGCTAGTTTTTCAAAACCACATGAAGTAAATACCAAAAGTATGATTCTTAAACTTTGACACTTGTCCACAAAATTGGAATATTGCATGAAACATTTGCGAATAAAGCAGCGTTTCCTTCCTATGTGTTCAAGAGAACTAAACCGTCACTTACTGGGCAATTGGAATATAATAAAAATGAAAGATGCTGCAGTTGTGGAAGCCACTGTGGCTCTTTTTCAACATCATAAATGTTGTTCATCATAAATAACTACGCCTAAGAGTGCAGACAAACAAAATAAACAATTTCATGTGTTCCATGTTTCGGATGCCTGATGTTTGGGAAAGCAATCATGTGAGACAGTTGTGGGAGGTTTTTATACCAAATCATTGGGCATTTCAGAATGACCAAACCAAGCGTGACACACACGACTTGAAACGTTTTTATTTATTCAGTAAATGTGTTTCCAACATAGTTTATGCGCATGTTTCTTATCGGGTAAAAATAAATAAAAATGTTTTTATGCCCGTATTTAGAATTTTCTATGCCGTTTCCATCCAGTTTTTTATGCGATATACCAAAATGCACATTAACATAGATGGATGCAAACATAGCTCCTTACTCTTTAAAATATCTATTATGTTCCACATAAGAAAGAATACACATTGAATATACAAGTCGCATACGTTTCGAAAGAAATAAGGGTGAATAAACAGAATTGTAATTTTTGGATGAGCTATTCCTTTACTTCACCACAGATTAAGCAATGGGTTCAAATTATTGTTCAATAAATGTAATAATACAGGTCTCAGCTTGTTATTTCATACATAACACTCCCTTTCTGAGACCAAATTAACCCTCTGCCAACAGAATGTGTTTCTTTAATTCTCTGACATCCATCTAACTCATATTTCATTGCAACAGGTCTTCGCAAAGACCTATCATACTCATGAAAAGCTACTTCTGTGTTTGTTTGTCTGTTTTATTAGAGAATTAAAGGTCCATGTTACATTTATTAAAAACAATGGAAAATGCTTTAAATACATTTAAGAAGCTACTTCTTATATAAACTATTACGCACTGTTTACCTTGCTGAATTATGGTACTGGAGAGAATTCATACAGAAATGGAAACAAATGTGTTCACTTTACAGACAGACAAATTAGATGAGAGAAAAAGCAGACTGATATTGATTCAGGTAAGTATGAATTCAATCACAAAGACACTAAAATGTAAACATGATAGTTAAGACTCAGAAATATGAGAAGAAATAGACAGACAGGTCTAATTTCAAACAGACAGGCAGGTCTATATTGACATGGATATGTTCTAACAGATGATATGTAGATGTCAGTTTTTGCTTAAACTGACAGATAAACGAGAGACATGCAAGTATGCATGTGGGCAGATGTGAAAAGTTCAAACAGGCAGACGGACAGAATGATAGAGAGATGTGTTTATGAGTGAACACAGACAGACAGTTATGTTCAGACAGAGAGGGAGGTAAGTGCTCAAACTGAATGGGACAGACTGACAGATTGATACAGTCCAAATCTACAGATAACTATGTGTGTTCAAACAGAAAAGATGGGTATTTGTGATTAGATAGATAGATAGATAGATAGATAGATAGATAGATAGATAGATAGATAGATAGATAGATAGATAGATAGATAGATAGATAGATAGATAGATAGATCAGACGGACGGACGGAAAGACAGACAGACAGACAGACAGACAGACAGACAGGTACGTGTGTTCTCTCAGTAAGAGTGACATTAGCCGCGTAGCTAACAGTCACTCCATTCAAAGAGAATCTAAAGACTCCTAATTATGGGTGAACCAAAAGAAAAAAAAACACGATGTGAATTATAATGTACGTAATCATGCACATTTAATTTATTTTCACTCTACGATTTATTTGTGGCTATTCGGCAATAGTTTTGTCCTGCAGTGAGCTAGTACGCTAACGTTAATTGTGCTAGCAGTCATAACGTTATAACGTTACGCCCAGTCACTAAACTTCACGATCAACACACGACTCATGCCTCCCTCACACTTAGTCGATCATAAAAACGATTATTACCTGTTTATGCGGCCGTTTTCAGCTGGAGTGGACCAACGACAATGACTGGACAGTCCGGACCGACACTCTACCAACGTCCACACCCTACTACAGCCCGAGTCTGTGATCTCCTCCCCGCCGACAGAGGCTCACTCATTCCCCGCAGATCACGTCACTGCAGCGCCCCCGGCTGGAGAGTAAGGAAAACATGCGCCTCGGGACACGATATTCTCTCTTCAGATGAACTGTGCTTGAGGACATGATTATGAATTCCATTATATGAATTAACCAAACATCAACCCATGCATAGTACATGTGCACGTTCCTTTCTGTCACATCAGTATTAGAAGCGAATAAAGGTCTTACGTTCTACTACACACAAAGCAACCATAACGCCTGCCAAAATAACAGTTACTATGTCCTGTAGTAAGTCCTGTAGTGTGTACTATGTCCACATAGTAATTTTGTGTAGTATTAATTAATTATTTAAACAAACATTCACAAATTCTGATTTTTATTTATTTATAATAATCCAGGGTTATTTCAGTTAACTAAAACTGACCTGAACTAAAAAGTAAAAGAAAAAAGAAATTAAAAACATTAACTAAAATTTTTTTTTGTTTGCAACATTTTTCATTTTCTTTCATAAATAAAACTGAAATAAAATAAAACTGTATATTACTTAAAAAAAGCTTTAAAACTGTTTTACTAAACCAGTAAATATTACTAAATATCAATTGGGGGAGAAAATGTAAAAAAAAAAAAAGTAAAAGCAAAACATTTCTGTTGACTTAACTAAATATACCAAATACATATTTAATAAAAAAATAAATAAAGGCAATATAATTATTTTTAGTTTTCACATGACATTTTATTAAAAGAGAGAGAGTTCACATGTTAGCTGGCAGTACATTATTCTTAAAGTTGTAATAGAGGTACTTAAATATTTATGAAGCCCATTCCACTGAAAATGATCCACATTCTTAAAAGGCTTTGTGACTTTTGCCTGTTAAGACTGAATATTCAGCATAAACAACATCTCCTAGACATATTATTTCAAGCTTTTCTGCACACTGCCATCAAGACGGAGTTTGGGGGCTCTGTCCCGCTCCCTCTCCAGATCGCATTTCAGGGACTGATGTTGGTTTCAGACTGAGTTTATCCTCTGCACTTGAGACGGGATCTACAAATACTTTAGGTACAGTAGAATATGTTGAGATCGCTGCTGATGGTGCTACTAGTCCCTGTGACTGCATTTCCCCGAAAGCTGATCCATTTGTCGATGATGATGATGTCTTAATATCTGATATATTATCAGAAGCTGAATTTATCTGCAGGCTTTCAAGCATTGGTGTTGTGGTTGAGGGTATCCCCACCACTGGAGAGGATGTGGCTGGGATCCCCAGGGTTGACACTGTTGGTGTGTCTGTGATGGCAGTAGATGGATTTTCTAATGCCATTGCAGCTTCAGCTTTAGCTACTTCTGCAGCTTTGCTCTCCATCTCCTGCATCCGCTTCTGAACCATCGCAGGCATCAGCTGAACATACGTTCCCATTAAACGGTGATTGGTCCTTATTAATTTACCAGCACAACTGTCCACACAACGCTCCTGGGGAGGAAAAACAAGGGGAAAAGAAGCATTACATGAATGTCATAGTGAATGTATGTATAATGACAGAAGTGACTCGATCTGTACTGCATTAAGAATAACAGGTTTCTTATTCTATTAACTATTCACTTCAAGCCAAACTTCTCTTAAAGGAACACTTTATAGTTTTTGGCCACTAGAGGCCACCTTTTTAAAACAAAGGCGTAGCTTGATGACACACTATTGCCAAAAGTATTGGGACACCCCTTCAAATCATTGAATTCAGGTGTATATACAGATATATAAAGTCAAACATGCAGACACTTCTACAATCACTTGTGAAAGAATGGGTCGATGAATTCAAGCGTGGTGCCATGATAGGTTGGCACCTGTGCAATAATTCCATTCAATTTCCTCAGTACTAAATATTCCATGGTCAACCGTTAATGGTATTATAACAAATTGGAAGCAATTGGGAACAACAGCAACTCAGCTATGAAGTGATAAGTCACATAAAAATCACAGAACGGGGTCGGAGCATGCTGAGCATCACAGTGTGCAGAAGTCGCCAACTTTCACAGAGTCAATAGCTACAGACCTCCAAACTTTGTATGGCCTTCAGATTAGCTCAAGAACAGTGCGTAGAGAGCTTCATGGAATGGGTTTCCATGGCTGAGCAGTATCCAAGCCTTTCATCACCAAGTGCAATGCAAAGCATTTGATACAGTGGTGTAAAGCACACTGCCACTGGACTGGAGACGTGTTCTCTGGACAGACGAATCACACTTCCCTGTCTAGCAATCCGATGGACAAGTCTGGGTTTGGTGGTTGTAAGGAGAACGGTGCTTGCCTGATTGTATTATACCAAGTGTAAAGTTTGGTGGAGGGGGATTATGGTGTGGGGTTGTTTTTCAGGGGTTGGGCTTGGCTGCTAGTTTCAGTGAAAGGAACTCTTAATGCTTTAGCATACCAAGACATTTAGGACAATTTCATGCTCCCAACTTTGTGAAGCATTTGAGATTGCCCCTTCCTGTTCCAACATGACTGTGAACCAGAGCACAAAGCAAGGTCCATAAAGACATGGATGAGTGAGTTTGGTGTGGAGGAACTTGACTGGACTGCACCTCAACCCGATAGAACACCTTTGTTATGAATTAGAGTGGAGACTGCAAGCCAGGCTTTCTCAACCAACATCAGCACCTGACCTCACAATGTGCTTCCAGAAGAATGGTCAGAAATTCTCATAAACACACTCCTAAAGCATGTAAAAGGCCTTCCCAGAAGAGTTGAAGCGGTTATAGCTGCAAAGGGTGGGCCAACTCCATATTAAACCCTACGAATTACGAATGGGATGTCATTAAAGTTCATGTGCTCGTAAAGATAGGCATCCCAAAAAAATTTATCAATATAGTATAGCTTGATGACTCTTGGGAGTTGTCGTCTTCACCTCACAGCTTGTAAAAAAAAAGAATCGGGACAGGATTCGGGCAGAAATCATGTTCATGGATTATTAACGTTACTGTGGTATGAAGCAGAGCATGGCCGAGTGCTGTGGGAGCTGTATGAGGCTGCTAGAGCGATTGCTAACAAGAGACATAATATGTCCCACGGCTAATAAGTGGCACATGGCTCGAGAGCAGTGAAGCTTTTATCATGCCACAGTCGCCACTTCCGCTTCTTCCGGTCAAGCATATGTGGGGTATCGCAGCGCTGTTTTATCAAATTAGATACATTTCAGTGTGTGGAAATTATGTTATAACGTTTTCTGTGGGTTCGCTCCACACCTACTATAAAACACTTTTTACCACTCACTGCAGTAAATTTGATCGATATTAGAATATCATATTAATAAATGCTGAGTGGCTTGTATTGCTAAATTAATTTGAAAACATTGTATGATAGAGAAAATGCTGTATTACTGTACAATAATTTTCTGTCTCCAAACTGTTGATATATAATATATTAACATATAAACATTTAATATATTCAAGCGTTTTTGATATTTCCATGGTTTCCACTAGGGCTGCACGATTAATCGAAATCGAACCGCAATCGCGATTTGGCTTGTGTGCGATTATGAAAGCTCAAATACTGCGATTTTAATTAAATAAATAAATGCCCAGTGTGTTAGCGAAGAGTGGCTCTGTGATCAACGCTGCTCCGTCTGAAAGACTGCGAGTTTAAGTCGCTTATAACGTGCGTTTGAAAAAGCAACACGAGTCAAACATCTTCACAAACTAGTGAAGCGTTCATAAACCTGTTCAGGTAGACGATGCGTTCTTTTCTATCTCAATCAGCACTGCATTATAATACACTTTGTTATTATGAAAAAACCTTTGACGGCTTGAAGAACTCCTCAAATACACCATATTTTGCTGCAGTCGTGTTTATTGTCGTCATGTTTAATCAAAGCGTCTCTATCTTCTGTTTACACCACGTTAGCACCACATCATGGATTTCCTGAAAATGAATGTCAATTACTTCTCTGAGGCAAATGTGGCGTTTTCCGCTCAAGGGCGCCCTCTGGCTTTCAGTATGAATTAAAAACTTTTGAGTAATCCATAATAAGAAAATAATACTTAATACATTTTAAAACTTAATAAACTAAAAAAATATATAAATTTATTGGACAATCCATGTTTTTCTTCAATGTACTTTGTTGTGTTTTTAGTCATAGGCTGTCTGCATATTAGGTAACCCAGCAGTTTTTTTTTTTTTTTGTAAAATAAGTTTTCTGTAAAATATTACAAAAATAATAATAATAATTAGTATTAGTATTATATTGTTATATGTATTCGGACATACTATTTTTTATTTGTTATTATGAAAATGCTATTGTAATTTTTAAAATATTTTTAGCAGTAATAATAATCATAATAATTATTATTAGTCACATTAATATAAAAACACAATGTTATATACACACTTTTCATTTGTAAAAAATAATAATAACAATAATCGCATTTTAAATCGCAATCGCAATTTTACCCAGAATAATCGCAATTATATATTTTCCCCAAATCGTGCAGCCCTAGTTTCTACAAAATAAAAAACACAAACTCAAGGGTAACACGGATATGTCATTGTTCACACGGCCCGTGTAATGGTTAAAATAGCTTATTTCTCTGGATTTAAACATTCTTGGAAACATTTTGGGATAGTGTAAGTACACAAGTCAACAAAATACATAACATTGTTCAAGTGGTTTTTAGGGGGGGGGGGAATCAAAAATCTTACATATCGTGCCTTTAGTACATAAATTAATTTACATTTACACAAGAAATGTAAACCTTTACATTATTTCATTATTTTGTGAAATAATTTCAGTTTCAAATACTTATAAATGATAGAAATGTGAAAATGTTTAAATCTCTGAAATTATTTCACTTTTTTAACAACATGCTTTAAATAGAATGCTGACATTTTGTGCTCCTCTATGTCAAAATATTATAGTATCATGAGTCTATATAATCTCAAATCTTGCTCCTTGTTGTTTTGTGCCTGATGATGCTAGTATGTTCCCTGTCTTGTAATGTAAATGTAAAATAAATGCAGAAAGATGGATGGGTGGACGGATGGACGGATGGATGGCTGAATGAATGAATGAATGAATGAATGAATGAATGAATGAATGAATGAATGAATGAATGAATGAATGAATGAATGAATGGCTCACATCCCCGGGAAACATCAATGAAGGTATCTTAAGTTATTTTGTATTAAAACCCTAAGCAACTACTTATTACAAATCATATTTGCCTCACCTCATCCATTGTCAGATTTCTGTAGTTGAAATTGCTTGTGCATCGCTGGAAGCAGATTTCCGTCATGCGATTGTAAACGAGGAGGAAGTCCCGCAACTACATCACAAAACAGTAAAATAAAATCATAAATACATACAAAACAGGAATCATATACCTAACCAAACTAATAACAATAATATAGCCTATTCACAGATACATGAAATGACTTACATTCCGTAGCTGACCGTCGGGATCCATCACAATAGTGTTGGCAGTAGATATAAAGAGAAATGTCTATATGAGTGCAAATATATTAGATTTAAAATAGATGACATTAAGACACGATATAGAAGAGCGATCGCATGACTTTCAGCAGCGCGCGGCCATGTTTATAATCACGTGACTACAGGACATTTACGTCATGATTAGTTGCAGCGGAAGTTTGCAAGAATCGTTTGTGCTTTTGCATTTTTCCTGTCTTTCATGTCGGTATGCGAAATGAGCAAAAGGAAGCCTTTTTCATTCTTTCTTATTTTATTATTTACAAAGGTAGCTAAAGAGAGTAAAAAATCGTTCTGTCATTTGACAGTTTTTAGCAGGACAAAGTGAAACATTTTCATGACAATTAGGCCTAGGCTACTTGATAAATGTTATGGTATTTTATGGTATATTTTTACATATTCAGACATTCTTTGAAAGAAATATGGATTACATATGAATAAATCCTTATTTTCTGTGCATAGGCCGTAGATACATCAAATAACTTCATCAATCAACCTTTGCACAAACAAACTTTGATTTGTTGTCCTGAAAATCTAAAATATAGCAAGAAACAAGTAGATTAAATATTAGCCTTTAAAGGCAAGAAACAAGAAAGCACATTTAAAGTGATAAACTTACAACATCAACCTCAGAACGGATACTGGTCTTAGCATGCTATTGCACAGACAGAAATTATAACTTGGCATGTGACCTATGTGCTTTAAATATCTCATCTGTTGACAGCACCACCCCACAGTATCCTGTTAAATCTTTTCAGATGTGAAAGTTTTTGTTCTAACTCTAAAAAACGTTAACTGTCCTGTTCTAGACTTTGCCTTGATCTACCGGGGGAGTGATCAAAGCCTTCGTGCAAATTTCTGCGCATCTCGAACTCCCTCTCTGCATTATCATCTCTTTCCATTTCCTTCATTCTTTCTCTCTCCCTCTCCATCTCCTCTGCCTCCAGGGCTACTTGATGACTGTTGAGGTAGATACTGTGACGTGAAACCATGAGGCTGCTGCTCCGGGACGGGAGGGTGACATCAGCCTCGTTATCCTGGTCCATGCAATGCTGCTGGGATGTGGGTTGAGGATGCGTCTGGGCCTGGTGAGCCTGTCTTTGGTATTTTCTCTTTTTCTTACGCTTCTTATTGACAGTCAGATCCAGAGAGGCATAGGACACATCCCCCTGCTGGACCTGTGAGATAATAACCAACTGAATTTTAATGATTAAAGGCATTCAATACAGTGGAAAAAAAATTACAGATTGTACATTGCCTCATTTTGGCATTCAGGTTAAATTGCAACGTAACAAAGGCCATCAAAGGAATTTCGCAATAAGTTGCGCAATACCGGTAAAAAAAAAAGCTAAGCTTAGTCTCAGAAGGTTAACTTATGATATCTTGCATCTCTGATTTTAGTGTTGAAATAGTGTTAAAGTCAACATGAAATGAAATTTCCAACCTACTTTTCTTCCCAATTCACCCTTCGCCGGGAGTTTGATTGACAGGGGATCTGACCAATCATAATGCAGAATCCGCTATTTTGTTCGACAAAGCATTCAGGAGTTAGTAGATTAACGTTGGATTTAAACTTGAAAAATTATGCATACTGAGGTATTTTTCGTGGTTGAAACAAGATTTCTTCTGAAGTTCATTCATGTTTATTTGATGCTATAAATTAGAAGGAAGAGATGATCGTTTCATTAGCAGCTTTAACTGAGGCGGTACAGCAACCTGTCATCACGCATTAAAGAAACACAAAACGGTATTTATTGTTTACATTTCTTTAATTGTTCATGTTTCATATCATAACCTGCTCTGTCCTTTCTGTCTGTGCGGTGTCAGTGTCTTTTTTGCTCTGCAATGTATTTTTCACTGCGTGAGAACGTGTGGCGTAAGAGCACCATAGCTTGTCGAACGTAGCAACAGTAACTAAGGGGGCGGTGTATGGAAACGGCCAGTTCAAGACAAACATTATTTTCCATTAATTCCTCCCATAGGAATTTTAAAAAAAGTATTTGTTAAAGAATTATAAGCTATGAACCAAGCCAATCAGCTACAAGGTGAATCATAACATTACAAACTTTAATTTAAAGCAAAAAATTTAATTCCTGTACAATTTCATGAAGCATTACGAAAAGCATAATCAAGTAAAAAAACAATAATACTATAAGAAAGTTGCTGCATTTATTTGTTATTATTTATTATTTTTTAAGTACAACCAACTTGGATATTTAGGTAAATTTAACTTAAATTACATACTGACTTAAATTCTTTTTAAAAAAGAGGAAAATTGCTTAACTTATTTTGATGAGTTAAAGCAATTTAAAAGCATATGTTGTCATAACTAATTAATCAGATTTTATTTTTACAATGTACTCAGTAAAAAAAAAAAAATATATATATATATATATATATATGAATTTATATATAATATATAGTTAATTGCAAAATATGCATATATATTCAAATATTTTTGTATTTTAAGAGCATAGAGACTGGCTCAATTATATAATTTGCTTCATGGGAGTGTGTGGCGCTAAAGAGCTCTTTTGGCACGTTTGCTTTAGTGACTCTATGTTTGGAGGAATTTTTTGTTGTTAATATCGTTTTTTTTAAACACTGAATTCCACTGTTAAACAAGATTATTTTAAAAATTAAGTTGAAATAATGCAGGCTAACAACTTCAACAGAAGCAAATACTATATATTAACAACCTTGTACACTTTTTACTTCTGGAACCCGACTATTGGGAATTAATCGTTGTCGCTCTCGCATCTGTGCACATCTCCAGAGTTTTTGATTAAAGATGTACAAAGGCTCATGAATAATAATAAAAAGATGTGCATTGTGCACAAATAAATAGTTTATAATAAACTCTGCAATATTCCCTAAAAATATATAAATGGTCAATTTTGATTTCATATTGAATTTAGCTTACCAAAAATGCGTCAGTATCTTGCAGAAATACCTTTATTGCTGCTCAAGCCTTGAACATTTAGCGAGCGAGCTATTAATGTGGCGTAATGAAGCCTTTGACACACATGCTGCTGAAGAGTGGTCTGAGAACTCTGACCACAGCTGCGTTCATTAAAAGACACACTGTTGTCTGTCAAATGTGTGGGAGGGCATGCTTAAAATAGTTATCGTGTGTATGTGTGCATTCTCACGCAGCCTTTGTGAATGTTTTGAAATTGAATGCATCAAGTCATTGAAGTGATTATGAAAAATGTCACACAATGTGACACAGGAAGTTCTGCTTTTTCATTTTGAACGTGTTGAAAATATAACAGATAAGCAACATATATTACTTCATTTCATTTTCATTCAAGTATATCATTTAATAGTTTCTGCATAAAACAAGAAAGAGAACCCCAAAATAAATCCCACATATTAAATGTTACAATACTGTTAAGAGTTGAATGTGCAATAAACAACAATAACTAACCAATAACGAAGAAACAAAGAAATAGATGCATATATGTACTGTAAAGTATATATATATATATATATATATATATATAGATAGATAGATAGATAGATAGATAGATAGATAGATAGATAGATAGATAGATAGATAGATAGATAGATAGATAGATAGATAGATTCATACATACATACATACATACATACATACATACATACATACATACATACATACATACATACATACATACATACGTACATACGTAAGTAAGTAAGTAAGAATAATGAAATAAATCATTGTTTGTATGGATTTTTGCTGATTTTTTTTTTAATAAAAACACTAATGAAGTGTACAGAAGATGTTTTTACAGTTAATGGTGAACTCGTTGTTTTTAAAATATATTCCATGCATACTATTGTACAGTATAGTGGCCAAAATTGATAGGAATATAGACATATTTATCCAAATATTTTTTAAATCAGTTATAGATTTTGTAAGCATATTGCGTAGTTGTGCTTGGAGTCCACAGTTTTATTTGTGATAATGTGCGGACATCATTTTTGGCCAGGCTGTCATACAAAGAAATTATGAACGCATGCAAAAACAATCAATGAATGAAATATTAATATTTTGTATTTAATGTATGTTTTTTTATTGTACGCTTTGTGTTTTTCTATGCATGTTTGTTTTGCATGTTTTACAGGCTTTTTTTATCATTGTAAAATTAAACCTGTAGCAGTAGTTTGCCTTGTTTTTGCCAAATCATTTTGTCAGATACATACCATGACCAGGTTTAGTGTTTTGTTTTTCCCTCATATTTAATATATATATTTAAATATCTATATATTCATATTTTAATGAATTAATTGATCTTATAGGGTCATTACAAACAAATATCTCCGTTTGACCACTACTGTAGATCAAATGTCAGCAATTTCCATGTAATTTGTTGGAAAACATACCTTTAATCCCTGCTTTACTGTGCTTGCCTGGGACATTTGTTCATAGCACATCTCCGGAGACATTTCAAAAGCTCCTGAACAAGCATTAAATGCATTGTACTGTCATCATGACATCTTAATTATTAGCATAGACAAGCATTGGATTCTTAAAGGGATTGGTGTTGGTGAGCTAAACCTACCTCCTCCATCTATACAGATATTCCCATAAATAGGATTTTCCTGTCTTTCCATCTCGTCATCCTCAAACCTGCACAACACATAACCAAAATGTATTTATGATTCAAAGGGTTGTGCTGTGGAAAATAATTATTACATATTAAATTTTTCAAAAATTGTCGGTCAGAATACACACTTGCATAAAAGATGAATTTAATTCAAACAACGTGCTGATCATCACCTGTAAGACTGAAGTGAATCTCGACGTAATGGCTCCTCTCCATAATCAAACATATTTTCATTAGCTGATAAAAATGAAAAAAGATACCGTTTGTAACTGTGAACTTAAGTTGTTTTGAATTTCTTGAAATGCACCTTTTTTATGTAAAAGTAAAACCGTATAAACATACCTGCAGAGATTTTTCCCTTTCTTCTTAATAAATAGAATGCAACATTTAAGCAGACAGATATCAGCAGTCCAATAGATGTCAGAGCAATAGCCACGTGTTCATATATGCATTCTGAACATAAATAGAGAGTTAAATTACAGGTCATGATTTGATAAATATTCTTATACATCTTATCTAATATTACAAACCGTTACAGTAATTTTGTTTAATCCATTATTGCTGTATAAACTGCAAAAAAATCCTTGAACCTTAAATCTTTAATTACATTTTTTAAATATTAACATAAAATAGCTTTAAACAGATTTGATCTCAAATAGTGTATAATCACAAATCATTCTTGTAAGATGTTTGAGTTTCCGGAGACGATATAAACCTGAAAGAATTTCATGAATCTACCAATATAATTGTTATCACCCAAATCATTAATGCACTTCTCTAATCAGTTCGTAAATTAGTATTATTAATCACTGTTTTGTGCCAATTATTTGCTGTATATTTTTTCTGTATTATTTAAAAGAAGGTTTAATATACCAGGGTTTAATTTCAACTCAACTCTTAAGCCTTAAGAACAGAAAATGACTGAGAGCCACAGAATAAACATGCAAAAATACAATTAGAAAGTGCAGTTTTAGTCTGCCATTATACAGTAACCTCTACTGAGACAAACAGAAAAACCTTTCATTTAAACACAATGTGTTAGAAATACCCGCAGCAGAGAACATTCACATACAAGTGATAAGCATGTTCTTTCTCTCTTACCTGACATCCTGAATTTTTAGGGTCAAACGTCCGATAAAGCCTTGTCTGATAAAACCTTTCACCTGTACGTGAGCATGTTCAACGAGAAGTGCTCTAGAGTTGTGCTATTTTTATCATCTTTAGACGTTTTTCGGTTACAAACAGGAAACGTGGCGGCTACCTTTCGTTGCAAACATTCACATGACGAGTCTTCATTGTGTAGTGTCATAAACCACTCACTGTTGTTCAAATGTACATTGGAAGCATTTCACCCATATCATTGTGTTTAATCAAACAGATAAATACTTTTCTTAGAATTGTAAAAATTATACTCTTATTAAACATACGTTTCTAATCTTGCATTGATCTGTTTTGAGTGCAAAATCTTGCTGTTATTTAAAAAATTAAGTGAAAAGTAAGGATTCAAAACACTGAGTGGGCTGAATGTTTAGATTAGTGGTTGATCAATATGAGTTTTTTCGAAATGGCAGTTCTTAAGATTTTAACTTCTATCTTGAATATTGTATTACATCCTTGAAATTAAATGAAAATGTAACTGTACAGAAATGCAGAAGTGGACAAAGCACACACATCCATTACTTGAGTAAAATAAAAGTACTACTGGTTAAATATGACTCTATTACAAGTGAAAGTAAAAAGAGATTTTAACTTAAGTAAAAGTACAGAAATACTTGTTTTAAAAGTACCTAAAGGTGCAGTGTGCAGTATTTATGAGAATCTATTGACAGAAATGCAATATGATATACATACACTGTAAAAAAATAAAAACGGAAAATGTACTGGTAATTTTCTGCCAGTACATTATCCAGTAATTTAATGGTAATTAAATTAACCCTTAAAACACAAACTAATGCAATGTGTAATTCAAAATACAATTACATATATTTATATTTATACAGTACATTGTGCCCTATTTTTACAGACTTTTTTTTACAGTTTATGTTTTCAGTGGTGCATAAAGACCTTACATAATGAACCGCTATGTTTGTATTACTGTAGAATGAGCCATTTCTATCTACATACGCCGCGGGTCCCCTTACAGTGAAATCGCCATTTTGTGCGGCGTCATGTTTCTACAGTAGCCCTAAATGGACAAATTTCTCTACAGAGCACTAGTCACTCTCTACTTTCTCCGACAACAACATTTTTGTCCTGTGTCAGCCACCGTAGCTTCTCTATGTGCTTCTAAAGGGAGGGGTGAGCTTTGGGCGGTTGCAATTCACAACCTCGCTGCTAGATGGCACTAAAATTCCCACACTTTTTTAATGTTAACAGACACATTATTTTATTATTTTATCATGGTGGTTTAAGCCAGTCAGTAGTGCTCCATCCGACATACTAGCATATGACTACCTTAAATTAATTTCAGTACTAAAGTTAAAAGCTCTTTACAAAGCTGCTGTCACTTAAAGGCAGAATGCACGGATCACTCATACACATCCGGTATTCTCTCAACAGACATAATCAACTTTATTTAAATACTTGCCAAAATGAACATTTTGACATAATTTTGTCTGTTCAAGTCAAAAAAAAAAAAAAAAAACACACACACGAGACGTCTTTCTCCCAGACGTTTAAAAAATGTTTACATTTTATGAGACACACATCAAGTGCATGCCAAGTTTGCCAACTAAACTAATCTATAATCTTTTCAGATAACTGAAAGATTATTTCTTACTATGACCATGGGTGCACATACTGCCCAGAAGAACGTTTTCTTTCATTTAGCTAAACTGATCGATAATAAAACAATTAAAATAAATGTGTGATTACTGATAGGCTGTCTGAAGAAAAACAAACAAACATGTAAAAATGTTATTATAATTTTCATAATATAAGATAAGATAGAGTGCAATTTTTCAAAAGAAGTGCTATATTGAACTTGACACACACTTTCTTATGTGAGTCAAAGAAAAATATATATAATTTCGCACATTTTATGTTTACAATTAACTTTTATTTTTCTCATACACCCTTAGTATAATATTAAACATAATGAAGTACAATAGTGTATTGGATGCATGATTATACAGTGCAGGATCTAAACACTGAAACAATCAATCCTTTTTTCTGAATTTTCCATTTCCGACCACAATAGCGAGAGCAGGAAACGTCCTTCTGCGTGAACGTGTCTCTTTTGTTGTAGCAAAGAACCACAATGCACAAAACTCTACAAAAAGCATCTCTGTCTCTCTCTCTCTCTGTGTCTTGTTTTCTATCTGTCTTAGCACATAGACACTCTCTATCCGGCATATGTCTCTGTTCATAAATCAGAAATGCCTTTTATTTTGTAACTCCTCCCATGTTAATTGAATGCTTGTTCTCAGGTGTTTTAAAAACCCTAACTTTGTTTTAAGAGCATAAACAGAACCAGAAATGCAGCCTAAGTTGCTTTAAGCACCATATAAACAACCACCATCTGTGCTGTTATTGCAAGTTATAATAAATGGTGACCAGAGTCTGCACTCGTTTTTTGTTGATTAGCCCAATACAGTTAAGGATACATACTGTCTCTGTTGGTCACTGTCTGATGTGGTTTTGGCAGTTGGTTTGTTTCGACTATCTGAGGTGTAAACTGAGGTTTTATGAGGCCTGAAACAGTCAGTTAGCCTTTGCTTTGTTAACAGTTCATGAAGCCACAACATGAGGTCCACATTAACATGTAGGCTTCATTTCAAAGGTATTTGATTCTGATAGCGCTCACTTTTTTTCTTTGCAGCTATATTGTAATGATATCAAAAGGCAACATTATAATGACTACAGGGCCCGTATTCATGCAAAATCTTAATGTAAAAGAGTAGCTTTAGTTTCCTCTTAAAATGAAAGAAAAAATCCTACACTGTAAAAAATAAAAACGGAAAATATACTGGTCATTTTCTGCCATTATCCAGTAATTTTACGGAAATTTCCATTAATCACAAACTAATGCAATGTGCAATTCAAAATACAGGTAAAACACCTGTTAAAAATCAATACGGAAAATTCCTTCATATTTATACAGCACATTGTGCCCTATTTTTACAGACTTTTTTTTACAGTTTAGTAAAGAAAAAAGTAATTCAGAAAGCATCTTAACCCTTAATAGAAGTCGACTTGCGTACCGCTGACCGCTGAAAGCTAGTTATTTAAGTCTATAAAGTTTTATTTATGGATATGTTTCTTACACAAACATGCCACTTTGCTTCAGAAGGCCTTTATTAACCCGTGTAGAGCAGTTATATGATGGATAAATGCACTTGTATGGACTTCAAAAACGACCCATCATGTCAATGCCGTTATAATGCCTGGGTGAGCCAGGACATTTTTAATACAACTCTGATTGTATTTGTCAGAATAAAGGATTTCAAAGATATTTCCATTTTTATGTGAAAGATCCCTTTATGGTCTAAAAGTGTTAGGAGTAAGGACAAGGACCTTTAAGAGGCTTAAGAGTTTCTTTAGCAGTGGAGAAAATGGATGAAACTTGAAGAGGGAAAATAAATAAATGAATAAATAAATATATATATTTATTATATATATATATATATATATATATATATATATATATATATATATATATATATATTTATATATACCTTACCATATATATATGTAATTTCAAAGTGAAGGTTTATATACTTAAATGCTCTTTTTTCATTATTGGACAACCAACCAATCAGAGTATTTCATACGTAGCAACGGGGTCAGCCCCGCCTCCTCACTAAGATAAAAGTTTTAGTATTTTCCTCGCTCAGAGTTGCTCTCAGGTCGATCCTAAATCACACTTCAGCTAAGACTCCTACGTAGAAGTTTTTAAGGTAATTTAGGAGCTTTCTGAGAGGATTCTTAGAAGCTTTAATAATACCGGCCCTGATCTATTGAACATAATAGATGATTAAACTCTTGATTAATAAGTTGATTAAATGGTTAATGATGATTAAAAAGTTTCCTAAAGGGACTAGTCATATTTCATATTTCTGGAATGTACCTAGTTTTTGACCCCACATCCACCCACTCTCACAAGATGTTGTCTTTTGAAAATTCACACATTTAGGGAAATTTTTTACATGATGTAGGAGTAGAGCTAAGTAAGTAAAACTCAAGGTATCCATTAATATATTTAATGTTTGTAAAGTACAGTTAAAATTCAGTCACAATTTTCACATTTTGTAAAGTTACAAATAATAAAGTTTTAAGAGTAACAGATTTAATATAGAACCTATTCGGAAAGACACAAATACAGAGAAAATAAGTACTTTAAAATAACAAAAACACACAAAGCATTTGGGTGATCCATAGTTCATTCAAAAATGTACATTTTAAACCCATGCGATTTTCATTAATCTTCGAAAACCTTTTTTTCCCCCATCATGTTTAATGTTCTCTGCATATGTGTGTTTATCAATGTTCAATGTTTATGTGATCAAAAGCATAAATAAATCGATTCCTCATTTAAAGTGACCATTTTCCTCCGGAAGACCGATTGATTCAAATGGATTACATTTTAGTAATCCATGGATTACATCATTTTTGGTTGCATGGACTTGCAATGAAGGAACAGAAAAAAAATAGCTTAATTTGCGTTTTGGAGGTTAACAACAGTCTTATTGATAAAAATCTTCCAGTCAGTATATTTGTGGCCCACGGTTTGTGAGTAGTAAAGTGCATGACACATTCATACAAGAATATCAGTCATAGGGACATCATATTTCCTCACTGATGTGTATTTGACTGGTGGTGGAGGAGGTTTGAAAGGGGGTGGCATATCCATTCTGAAAAAGAAAAAGTAAAATAAATCAACTGAAAATGTGTAGGATGCAATTATGTAAAAGGACAGTGGATGTGCTGATGATTTTGGTGAGTCTCACTTTTTTTGGTTCAGGTGTTTTCTGTATAGAAGCAAAATCAACACGAGCAACAGCAACACAATCGGAACAGCGATATATGCTGTACGTTTTGACTCTGAAAGAGAGGTGAGAGATATGCAAGGAAAAGACAATCAATAATAGAATTATAATTAGCTCAGGCCTCGGCCTAAATTCATATCCTGTTTGTGCATGTCTGTCTGAAAACAACACATTGATATCAGTCATCACACACTTTAAATCAAACAGCATCTTACGTGTGTCTGCAGGTTTTCCTGTTACAGCCATGGCTTTATTGTGTGTACAAAATGTAAAAAACAAAAAATCACCAAAAAACATCAGCGACAAGTTTAATTCCTTAATTTGACAGATGAAAGATTAAAACAGTATCCAGTGAGAATAATACATGTGTGATGTAGGTGATGTGATTAATTTCAGAGTAAAGATATATACATACATACACATATGTGTGTGTGTGTGTGTGTGTGTGTGTGTGTGTGTGTGTATGTGTGTGTGTGTGTGTGTGTGTGCGTGCGTGCGTGCGTGTGTGCGTGTGTGTTCGTGCATGCGTGCGTGTGTTTAAATTTGATTTGACATAAATTACATTTTAGTATTTATTATATTAATTAAAAATAAATCTACATTATAAAATGTACCCGAGATAAATTAAAACCATTTAAAAGATCAATGTCATTTAGCAATTTTGAAATATTTCGAAACCAAGGTATGACAGTGTAACAAAATAACATATGACTTGGTGAGTTTGGTACAAGCTCCAAACCAATGGTTCGAAATTGTTAGTTCATCCAAAAAATGTAATTCTGTCATCATTACTCACCCTCATGTCGTTCCAAACCCATAAGACTTTCGTTCATCTTCAGAACACAAATGAAGATTTGTTTTTGATGAAATCTAAAAGCTTTCCATATTTCTCATTATTGACAGCTATGCAACTACCAATTTGATGCTTCAAAAAGTTTATAAAGAGATTGTAAAACTATTCCACATGATTTTAGCGGTTTAGTCCAAATTTCTGAAGAGACTCAATTGCTTAGTGTGACAAACAGATTTGGAATGAATCTCATTGGTTCTTGCTGAAGCTCAAACGTGCTGCGTAACACTAGAATGAATCTCATTGGTTCTTGAGGAAACTCAAACGTGCTGCGTAACACTAGAATGAATCTCATTGGTTCTTGCTGAAGCTCAAACGTGCTGCGTAACACTAGAATGAACCTCACTGGTTCTTGAGGAAACTCAAACGTGCTGCGTAACACTAGAATGAACCTCATTGGTTCTTGCTGAAGCTCAAACGTGCTGCGTAACACTAGAATGAACCTCATTGGTTCTTGCTGAAGCTCAAACGTGCTGCGTAACACTAGAATGAATCTCATTGGTTCTTGAGGAAACTCAAACGTGCTGCGTAACACTAGAATGAATCTCACTGGTTCTTGAGGAAACTCAAACGTGCTGCGTAACACTAGAATGAACCTCACTGGTTCTTGCTGAAGCTCAAACGTGCTCAAATTAACCTCATTGGTTCTCGTGAACATGCTTGAGCTTCTGTTGATCACAACTGATGTATAAGTTGATAAATGTGTAGCTGTCAGTGGAAGGACAGAAAGCTCTCAGATTTCATCAAAAAGATCTTTGTGTTCAGAAGATGAACTGAAGATGTCTTGCAGGTTTGGAACGACATGACGGTGAGTAATTAATGCCAGCATTTGCAATTTTGGGTGAATTAACCCTTTTAATGTTTTGAAGCTTCACAAAAGCACTCATTATAATACAACATCAGAAAATTTAAGTCGTTTCAGGGGCGGAGCATGTTTTTACCTTTTGGATAACATTCTGACGATTGTATACTAAAAAGCAAATATGGTCAGTTTTGATTTAACTTTGACTTTCAGAAGAGTGAGTAATATGTACCTTTCGATGTTGTCGAAACAGTGGGGTTGTTCGTCTTTGTTATAACAGAGGTAACTATGTTCCTTCCGGTAAGTGGATCTTGACTTGTGCTCTGATTTTGTGTACAAGAGGTGCCTGTAGATTTGACAGTGCTGGCATGTAATGTAGACGAGTTGCCAACAGGTGGAGCAGAAGAGCTGCCAGTGAGAGGAGTGTGATGACTGGTGTTTCTGGGCTGTAGGTTAGTAGCATTTGGTTTTGATGTGCTGGTTAGGAAGTGAGCAGTTTCGGTTGTTGTGTCAAGAGCAGCAGTGTTCCATGAGCTGATCCCCATGGAGGTAACATTCATCAGATGTTTGGTGCTTCCAACTGGGGAAGGTGTTGTCAATCCTTCAACAGCAATCATTATAGGAAAAATAAATAAAACAATTATATATATATATATATATATATATATATATATATATATATATATATATATATATATATATATATATATATATATATATATATATAAAGAATGTATATTAGGACATATTCATCAACATTTGTTTGTACACACTTCTAAAAAATATATAATTTATTAGACCAAAAGCCTGTAAACAGAATCTCTTAGCATACACTTTGCATTTAGAAGGATGTATTGTTAGAGTCCTGGCTGTTATATTTGAAAGCAAATTGCCTTTCGAAAATCACATTTCATATGTTACAAAAACAGCCTTCTTCCACCTTAGAAACGTTGCTAAGCTACGAAACATGCTATCTGTTTCTGATGCAGAAAATTTAGTTCATGCATTCATGACCTCTAGACTGGATTACTGTAATGCATTACTAGCTGGCTGTCCTGCATCCTCGATAAACAAGCCAGAGTTCTTACCAGGTCAAGGAAATATGATCATATTACACCAATTTGATCATCTCTACACTGGTCACCTATTAAGTTCCGTATCATTTATAATGTATTGCTACTGACCTATAAGGCCCTAAATGATTTAGCTCCAGTATATTTAACTGATCTTCTACCACATTACTATCCATCACGCTCTTTAAGGTCATAAAAGTTGTACCTAGGGTGTCAAAGTCCACTAAAGGAGGGAGAGCGTTTTCTCAATTGACTCCTAAAAACTCTGGAATAGCCTTCCTGTTAATGTTTGGGGCTCAGACTCGCTCTCCCAGTTTAAATCTAGATTAAAGACGCATCTCTTTGGCCAAGCATTCATATAATGCATCTCAATTGAGCAATTGAAACTATTATGTATTGTGAGAAGCGCTAAATAAATGTGAATATAATATAATATAATAAAATATAATATAATCATTTATAAAACGGTTAGTTTGAGTCCTTGGTTCTGATTGGTCAATAACTGTTGTGTTCATGATAAAACACGCTATGACCGTTTCACCCAACAGTTCTGTGTATCACTGCAACACCCTTAGCTAGGGCTGGGAATCGATTCCAAAAAGAATCGATTCCTCGATTCCAAGGCGTTGGGAATCGAGAGTCGATTCCAACGTTTGGAATCGATTCCATCTCGGGGAATCGACTCCTCTTTATTCACTTGTCTCTTGCTTACTAATAATGATTGGAAGTCTATTTATTTTTTGCAAAAGGTTCTTTTGAACACTTAGTTTCAAATTACGAGTTAAAAATAAAGCAATTCAGCGTTTTTTTGCGTCATTGTGTGATGACGTCACTAGAACGTAATTCTAACTACTTATTTTTATGGTATGAAACGTTCAAATCGAGCCATATGAGAACGCATATCGCTGATTATTACTATACCTTTCCTTCACTTAGTTTAATAGTGTTTATTGTCATTGTTTCCTTCTGTGATGCTGCATCGTGGACAAGTTTGCTACATTTTGCACACAAAAACTCCATAATTTTAAATTGTGAAATGGTTCTGTTATCCACAACGGTAGGTTTTGAGCGCTGCTTACAGATGCAGATGTGAGGGTCTTATTTTAATTTTCTATTTACTTTTCTTTTCATTAATCCATTGATAACAGAAAGAAAATGCGCCTAGTACAGCTTGACCGAGTCTATGTTGCTATAGTAATGAACGCAACTTGCTCGCGCATCTGATTGACAAATAAACTGTGCACTCTTATATAATTCTTTTTCTTTAATATTGTGGTTATTTTACCTCGTACATTCTGTGCAAGCACTTATTTGAATGTAGTCATTTAACTTAACTGTGCACATGCATTTTAGACATGTCATGTAGTTTTAAACATGCAATAAATGCACATCCATGAATAATGTGCTATCCTTTTGATTTATTAGGCTAAATCGCATTTACTTCTGGGCTATATGGGCCATTTCAGGAGAATCCATCATTTAAAATTCATCAGAGTTATGGAAACGTATCATCATTTTACAAATAAAGTTTCAGAGAAGGATACTTTCTACATCCTTGTATCCTGAGGTCACTCCGGAACTAGGTTCACCATCGATTTTGTTAAAAAAAAGAAGAATCGAAAAGGAATCGAAAACAACAGTGGGGAATCGATTCTTGGAATCGACTCTGTCGATTCCGGAAACAGGAATTGGAATCAGAATCGATTCCAAAAATTTCGGAATCGACCAGCCCTACCCTTAGCAACCACTCTTAGTAACGTAAACATCTGTTCGTTCTCGTTTGTATTTTTGATTGAAGCTTACAGTATTATTTATTTAGAGGAGTGTTGTCAGAGAGAGAGACTGAGTGCATTACCTATATTCAGATGCAGCATTTTCCTTCAGGTCAGTCCTTTGTTCATAATACAAATTAGTTTGATTGTCCTCTACTTTTTTGGTTGCTAGGCAACGTGGGGGAGAGGACGCTGGCGTTGTCTGTTCGCCTTCTCCACCCACAACAAATCATGTTAATGTACTATTAGATTTACATTTTATTTTATTTCCTTATGTTTGTGACTAGTCTAACAGTAAGAGCTACAATTGGGACTGTTGCTGATTGCTGGCAGCCACTGAGAGGTCGTTGTTCGTCGTTTCGCCGTTTTCAACCGCTTCTCTAATGTTTACGTTTGAATTGCTGCGGTTGGTTTCTGGTTTGGAGGACATTTAATGTTTCTCGCCGCGGGTGCTCACTGGTGGTCTCCCTTGGGCTTAAGCTGCATGGTGGCTGAAGTTTGCACCGGGCTAGCGTCATCCGGGCTCTCGTCGTCGGCGTCCGGCATGATGTTGGGATGTTCTGCTTCTCCGCTGCGCCGCTGTTCCGTCCTGCATTGCGACCGTGGAGTGACATCTGCGCCGGCCCCGGTGTGTCCACAGAAGTGCCCGGAGGAATGTTCTGCCTCCTGCATGGTGCTGCAGCGATCCCCATCGTTTGAATCATCATGAAGAAGACCCATCATCTGGTCTTCAGCTGTCGTGCCTCGGCGATGTCATCGGGACACTGCCGCTGGGAGAAATCTGAAACATGGAGTGGACCACAGTGTGCTGCGGAGCTAACAGAGACTTCCACCATCAGCTGTTTTCTGTCCACCATCAGCTCTGTTTCTGTTCACCATCAGCTCTGTTTCTGTTCTGTTTTCTGTGTTGGTTGATTGTTTGTAGTATTCTATATTTTTACTTGTTATTCATTTTTTGTTGTTATTTCCCCCCCCCCCCCCCCCTTGTTGCACTTTGAGATTCTTCGGAATGAAAAGTGCATTATAAATAAAATCTATTATTATTATTATTACTATATCTTGTCCTTTTAACAGTTAAGGGATGTCCTGACACTGACAGCGCTAGTCAAAGCATTTGGGTTGCGGCGGTTGTTCCGTGTTTCAGTCCTTTCAATATAAAAGACTGCTACTGACTGACTCACTCATAAAGACAGCCTTTGCCGCCATCTAATGGCATAATAATGTACATTTTCTTTCTGTTCACCGTCAGGGACAATTGTTTTTTTCCAGAGGAAGCATGGCATTTACTGATTTTACCTCATGAAAGTTGCATGGATGCATAGGCTTATTTGTTTGGCTTTAAAGTAGCAGTGATACAGAAGCTGCATGTGATTTTATGTATTTTATGAGTGTTATTTCCAAGTGAAATGTAATATTGAATAAAGGGCAGGGTTTTACTTCAGCGCTTTGCCTCTCCATCCTGTGCTCATAGCAGTCTAACGGTTGGAAGGGGAGTGGTTTAGGATATTCAAACCCAAGCCATCAAACTGCCATCATCTGAGAAGGAACGCCGTTCCAGACCGGAAGTTACTTTTCAGATTTTTCTGTGTATTAAAGCTACACTGTGTGATATTTTCCCCCATCTAGCGGTGAAAAAGTATATGACTATCCAGTGAATATTAGTTTCTGTCCTCTCAATTCAGATTTTCTTACAGATTCTCCTACAGTGGCCGATTTAGTCCAAGATTAACATGGCTTCCAGTTCGACCTTGTTCATGAGTGTTCCTTCAAGTGATGAGGTAACTTTAGAAAACTATAATAATTTGCAATTATTTAATTTGTCAGTTAACATGTAGGTTATAAAAATGTATGTAAAATGAATAATAGTTTTACGTTTTCATTATTTTTTTACCAGTTCATTGCTAACATCAGCCATCAGGTTCCCAGACGAATGCAAGCTAATCTTAGTAAAGTAACTTTCATCACTGCTATTGTTATTCTGTATATTGTACGACATCACTAGCGTAGGGCAAAGTTTAAATTTTAGGCTATATCATTTTCTCTGTGAGCAGAGATCAGTTGATGTGAGCAGTCTGAAGCAATCCCCCTCTTCACATTCGACACGGCGCCATCGAGTGTTAAAACACGAAAGGCAAAGCTTGAATTTACGCGCATGTCCCTCTTTGGCTAATGTACTTTCAAGATGGAGGGGCAACGTGGTTACCGGCATTCGAACCCCTTATCCGTATGTATTTTCATATTATAAACTTATGAGAATACTTTATTACTTGAAAGAAGTAAATATACATTAATGAGCACATATATTTTTGTAAAAACACATAAGTGTTTTTAGTAAAGAATAAACTAAGAAAGTTACACAGTGTAGCTTTAACTTCAACTGATTAATTGACCACCCTTAGACCAGTAATGTTTGCTAACAAAGTAAATAAGGTCAATTTCATGAGGACTTTAATATTGTATTGTGTGGTAACCAATTTATGAAAGCAATGAGGTACTCGAGACTAGTACAAATGCATATGCAATAAGGCCAGCTGCCTTTTCAGTGCTGTTTATTCACTACATGTCTTTAGTAAATCCTGAAAGTAGTTCTGTAACGGCAAAAGAGGGTTTGCACTGGTGCAAACTGTTAGTAAATCTGGCCCATAGTCTGACAAGGCAGAGAAAGTACTTATTAATGATACCTGCAAGGCGACATAAATGAGCTAATGATAATGTTTTTTCACTACTCATAAACCTAACCATCTTTTCATTCCATTGTTAAGTTTATTTATGATTTTCTTATGGGGCCCATCGGCTTATTACAATGTCGATGATTTTAGGTTTTACTATCCTTGTGGGGATATTTTTAATTCGCACAATGCGGGCCAAATCGGACACACACAGTAACACCCCTACAGCCTTTCCTAAAACGACTCCCGGAGAGCTTCGACAGAGGGAAATTGATCAATTAACCCCTGTTCCAAAATGCATGATTAATTCCCATGGGCGGTATTCTTAAGTTTTTCCATTGTTTGCACTGCAGTGTGCATCAGCTTTGGGCAAACTGGGACTTTATATTCATTTCCAAGTGGTATATGATTGCAATTATTAGGGGGAAAAAGCATTTTCTTACCTTCGCTTGGCTTTGAGAGAACATGGATAGAAAACTCTATGTCTGTCTGGAGCTGATTGTCCTGAAATACAGCTGTCAGTTTGTATGTTCCTGACTGGTTAGATGTCATGGAAGTCAGAGACAAAGTGTCTGAGAGAGACAGTGTTTTGTCACCCTAAAAATCATCACATGGGTTAGTCATTTTTAACAAGCTAATACACAACACACTATATATTTAAAGCAATACTGGTTAAATATTTAACTTCAATCTCTTAATGTTCTTACCATCATCCACTTATATTGCAAGTACTGAGATGCTTTTGCGTTACACCTAATCACCACATCGTCACCAAAACTGACATTTAAAGGGCTGCTTGTGTTACACTCAATGTCATCAAGAACTGTTTGGAAAAAATGGAAATATTTTATATGGATTTGTGTACACACTATATTGCCAAAAGTTTTGGGACACCTGCCTTTACATGCACATGAACTTTAATGATATCCCATTCTTAATCCATAGGGATTCATATGGAGTTGGCCCACCCGTTGCAGCTATAACAGCTTCTGGGAAGGCTTTCCACAAGGTTTAGGAGTGTTTATGGGAATTTTTGATGATTCTTCTAGAAGCACATTAGTGAGGTCAGGGGTGCTGATGTTTGTCAAAAAGGCCTGGCTCGCAGTCTCCGCTCTAATTCATCCCAAAGGTGTTCTATCGGGCTGAGGTCAGGACTCTGTGCTGGCCATTCAAGTTCCTGCACACCAAACTCACTTATCCATGTATTTATGGACTTGCTTTGTGCATTGGTGCGCATGTTGGAAAAGGAAGGGGCTATCCCCAAACTGTTCCCACAAAGTTGGGAGCATGAAATTGTCCAAAATGCCTTGGTGTGCTGAAGCATTAATTGTTCCTTTCACTAGAATAAGGGGCCAAGCCCAACCGCTGAAAAGCAAACTCACATTTTTACATGGCCTACCACTTTGTGGCTGAGTTCCTGTTGTTCAATTGCTTCCACTTTGTTTTAATACTAACAGTTAACACTAACAGTTGACAGTTTGGAATATTTAGTAGTGAGGCTGAATGGACTTATTGCACAGGTTGAAACCTATTACAGTACCATACTTGAATTCATTGAGCTCCTGAGAGAGACCCATTCTTTCACAAATGTTTATAGAAACGTCTGTGTGTCTAGCCCTTATGAAAAATAACCACGGTTTTATTATAGTAAAAGGGCAGTAACCATGTTTTTTGGCTGATTACCATTTAAATAACCACAGTTTTACCACAATACCATGGTTAAACTATGGTTAGAGAGTAGCAAACCCATGGTTCATTTGTGGTTACCATGGTTTAAAGCAACACTGGGTAACTTTTGCTCTCGGGGTCCCCCTACAGTTAGGAAAAAATAATGTCCTCAACTACTGTCATAAGCTCTGTCATCCTACAACAGGGGATGCCATCGTGCGTGCATTTGTTGACATGACGACAACCCTTTTACGGGTTGTAAAAATATATACAGTGGTGCGGGGCGGGCCAAATAACTTCATAAAAGCGGCCCGCGGGTTGGTGCAGCACTAACAGTTCCCCCGAACACTGCAGGAGTTCACATGCAGGTGTTCTTCTGGTGTCGCGTGTGAAATGTCTTCATCCCAGGTACAGTCAGTGGCATGTTTCAGCTTGTCATATGAATATAATTTCATGGGTTTTATTTTTTTCAAACGCCAAATAATCGCGATGCTCACGTTTACAAGCCAGCGTCATTATAGTAGTCTATTGGTTACCGTTTTACAGAATCTATATGATACTTCAATTCAGTGTTTGAGTGGTAGGTAATCACCATAACAAGCAAAAAAAGATACAGACCCCATCAAGCTATGGCTGACGTGTCATTCAACCTATTGTAAGTCGATGTATCATCACGAGTCTTGAAAATATATTATGAAGGTTGAAAAGTTACCTGGTGCTGTTTTAACTACAATAACCATGTTTTTTGGTTTTATTTGCAGTAAAACATGGTTCATCTTTGGCCATGGAAGTGATTAGAGCACCTGAATTCAATGATTTGGAGGGGTATCCCAATACTTTTGGCAATATATTTAAGCTTTAATTTGACAGACAATTTTAAAGTTTAAATAAAAACTTTAGGCCTATGTATTCTCAATTCAGACACTTACAATTCACAGTCAGTTCCATAGTGGCATTGAGACCTTGCTGATTTTGGCCAAATGCACCCCATTCAGGTAAACAGACATACAGATCGCTGTTGTTTCTGGTGACGTTTGATAAAATGAACTCTCCATTCAAGCTTTCCATCCATAATAGCTTGTCCTGATGAGGAGAATGAGATCATCACAATAGCTGTATAGACTGGCATAAATGTATTACTATTTTTACATCTGACTCACCTTTGACCGTCTAAGTTTATAACGGAGTGGTGGAGGGCTTGCTGAACAAGTTATTTTCACTTCATTTCCCTCTTTTATGAATCTGTATGGATGTGACATCTCCACTGATGCTGGAGGCTCTGAAATTAGCAGACAGATGCTGCATGTTCACTTTTAAATGTGAGTGTATGAGAATGTGGGTTAACCGTGAGCAGTTTACCTGTGACCTGCAGCTTTGTAGTTCTTTTAATCGAGCCATTAGGATAAGAAGTAATTTCGCAAACATAGTTTCCGCTGTCTTTCTTGGCAACTTTATACAGGGTCAGCACAGAGCCCTGTAGCTCTCCAGTTTTCAAACTGACCTTCCTTGTCTGATGAAAACCAAGTTGAAAGTAATGTTCTGGCATTGTGTTATGGACCACCACAATCTTCTGATCATTCTGATTTCCTTTTTGCTGTTTAATCCATTCCAGCTGGACAACTTTAATTTCATTCTTTTCTTCCACAAAGCATGTCAGGCTGACATTCTGTCCCTCCACAGCAGTTACGGATGCATTATGATGTATAAGCACTTCATACGTCCCTGATAAACCATAAATCATGAGTGATAATCAGTTTCTTTCATAAACTATATACATAACATCATTGGTCAAGATGTTTGACAAATCTATAGTATAATTTTATTACATTTAATTAGATTTTTAAATGATATAAAAATAATTTTTACTCTTTTTTTTTACATTTTTCAAAATGAAAAAGTTATTTCAAGATAAAAGTTTATTTTTATTTATTGTTTTTAGGCATCAAGTCAAGTCAAGTTTTTTTTTTTTTTTTTTTGTTTTTTTACTTTTAACCATTAATTAAAAAGGAAATTATAAAAAAAATGTATTATAAAAAGTAATAATATTATATATCATCATTTAAAAATAGTTACAAATATATTTTCTTAGATACTGTAAAAATGATTGTGATTTTAACAGTAAAAATGCTACGGTGAAAAACTGTTGATTGGTTAACAGAAAGTTTCCGTACTGTTTGGGGTGATACTCAAATTTCAGTAAAATACCGTTAAATTTACAGTTTTTTGGACGTCATTATGTAATTTACAGTGAAAAAAACGTAAATTGACATTCCCGGGATTCTCTGCGTTACCACTTCACAGTTGATGTATTTTCATTGAAATAACTGTTTCGTCTTAGTTTGTTCTAATCAGTTATGTACATGAAGGTTTTATTTTACATCTAATGTTGTTAAATTAATGTTTAATGCATTTTTAAAATTCATGTGTGTTACCATTTAGTGTTTGTGTGAACGACACTGTGGACTTTCTGTATACTAATATTGTCGTTCTGTAATCTGCTTGCGATGAGCATTGATTCATCATGTGACTCTCATAGCCCATTGTGTTTGGTGGTTGTCAGTACATATCAAAGGGACATAACAGATTAGTGTTTCAGGTTAGTAATTTTAAATTATTTAAAATGATAAAATACGGTTCTTTACTGTAAAACCTAAAACGTTGCTACCGTATTTTTTTCTTCTTCTTTTTTTCTGGCAACCACACCTGAATATTACAATATAAACATTTGCGTTATACGGGTTTGAACTGTGCTGTCCCATAAAACCTAAAATGTTGCTACCACATTTTTTACTAAAGTTCAACCATAGCTGCTGTTTTTTACCGTAAATTTTACAGAGATTTTTATTTTTTTATTTTTTACAGTCTGTATTTATTTATTTATACATTCATTTGGATCATGATTTTTTTTTTTTTGCACCACCTGAACTAAACTTGCCTTGTGATAAATAACATTGTCTGCTATTTTAAGAGATTGATTGACCTTGACACAAAATCGTGAGGATTTACGGAGTCTTCTATATGATATAATTTCCTATAATTTTTGTTGTTGTTTTCTTCAGGATGCTTCTGCTTGTTGGTTGGACAAAGAAGACTTTTATTTGGCAGGCAAAATTTTTTTTAAATATTAATAAGCAGTGAAGCAGTTTTGCTAATTTTCTTAAAAATAAATAACAAAATAATAGAACATTGTGCTTGATAAATATTTTATATTAATTTTGTCTTTATTATGAAATCAGGACAAATGTAGCATTTTGTTATTTCTGAACATCCATTTTAACACAGAAATAAATCAAATAAACAGGCTTATCGAGACCAGTGTTTAGGTTGAATTGCAATTTTAACACATTTGACAAAATGATCCGTGTCTCAGCATTTAAACAGCTAACCATATTACCAGATTAGTTAAAATTTTTCCTTTGTAGGTAGAAATACAAGCCTCTCTTACCTCGTATCATGCATAAAAAGATAAGGATTTTGTAAGTTGCCTCTGTCATCAAAAACTCCATATCTGTGAGACCGACAGTCTTAACAGAAAGAGACACAACAGCAACAGCAGCAGAGATGTACAGGAAATGAGCTACACCACTAGAGAGACAGGAACTGGTTTGTTTCCATATCTAGCAAGAATTATGTCTGATGTCAAACCGTAAGCAAAACCAAGCGGTTTGCAGTATAGGTTTCTCTTCAACAGAACAGCTTAATGAAGAGATGCTCTTATGACGAGTTGATTGGATGAAATGACTGAGTTTGGTTCTGAAAGCACAATGCACTGCTTCAACACATAATCATGACCTCATTTCGAGTATGTCAGCACGTCTTCCTCGATTTCCTGTCAGAATGCAATGTGACAATCTGCGGCAACATTTTCTCACATACAGCAGACACAAAGTCAAGCTCAAGATCACATAAAAAAATTTAAAGCCCCTGCTAGCATTAGATATTATTGTTTGCGGATATAATACTGGATGGCAAATGTCCCACTGGCACGCATGAACATTTAGTTTCTTTATTTTGGATTATTAAGTTAACACCTGAGCAACAGCATAACAACCCCCCAAAACATCATAGCAACCATCCAGAATTCCCTAGCAAATGCATAGCAACACCCTAGCAACCACCCTGAGTACCCTGTCTGTCTGTCTGTCTGTCTGTCTGTCTGTCTGTCTGTCTGTCTGTCTGTCTGTCTATCTATCTATCTATCTATCTATCTATCTATCTATCTATCTATCTATCTATCTATCATCAAAATGACTAAACTAAAACTATTTCAAACTTTTCGGCTAGGCTTTTTCAAGCCAACTTATGTGCAGTGTGTGAATTTTAGCGGCATCTAGTCAGGTTGTGAATTGCAACTACTCACCCCTCCCTTTCGAAAGCACAGAAGCTACGGTGGCCAACACAGGACACAAATGCTATCATCGGAGACAGCAGAGAGTGACTAGCGCTCTGTAGAGAAGTTTGTCCTTTTAGGGCTACTGTAGAAACATGACGCCGCAAAATGGCATTTTTTACTGTAAGGGGACCTGCGGCGTATGTAGATAGAAATGGCTCATTCTTCAGTAATACAAACATAACTGTTCATCATGTTAGGTATTTATTCACCACTGATAATATGATTATGTATATTATGTTGCATTTCTGTCAATAGAAAAATCCTACACACTGCACCTTTAAAGTTGGTCTACAAGCTTTTTTATCTAGTTGGAGTTTATTGAGATGAGATGTGACAGAAATCTAGCCTGGCAAGCCAGACCCACATCAAGATGTTTGGTCTGGAAACTCTCCATTGACCGGGCTCAATCCGAGGGGCGGGATAAATGGTTGTCTTTCAAACTCCCTCTGCACGGCGTGCACGCAATAGGATAGCGCTACAACCAACCAGAGCAACGAAGGTGAAGCAGAGCTAGTTTACAGATTAAAATTTCGGCAAAACTCCGAACACATCTTCCCTTTTTAAGAATGACTTCAGTGCCGTTCTTTGTTCTTTTATGTTACGTCTGCGACGTATTTTGGTGGTTTTCCTTCTCTTTCTCTCCCCCCCCCTTTTATTGTTCTCAGCTGTCATTTATTCTTAGGTTCGTGATTGGTTGGTTTGCCCATCAATCATCATTTGTCCCAGAGAGATCTCTCCCAAGGAACCAATCAGAACTCATCTCACCTGTATAAAGACCTGGAAACAACTGGAGGAAGAGAGAGGCGTGTTTTCTTTCGTTTGTTTTGACAATTTGTATCTACTTTCCCCGATTGATAGTTTGGTTTTGAAACTTTGTTTTGAAAGACATTGTTCTGGTTACAACTTTACGTTTTAACCTTTGACTTGTTTGTGACTTGTTCACACTGCTCATTTCGGACCCTGAGCGATGGGATAGTTTCAGCATGTCACGTGACCTACATAATACAACACGTAGTATTTGAAATTGTTTATACACACCAGGTAAGGAGCGGTTGCCACCTTCTGTATTTATGTTTGTTAGTCAGTGTAGCTTAGTTGGTTTAGGTGTTTATTTATATCTTTTTTTTTAGGGAGACGTAACATAATTGGGGGCTCGTCGTTTGTTACTGTAAATAAAACTGTGTGACTATTTGATTAATGGCAGAGACTCAGTATAGTTGGCTGAGGTTAACTCTTATAGCATTTGTCCACTAGAGCATAACGCGATTTGTGGTAATATTAGGCTTCCTGATGGCATTTAATTTGAAGTGTTTCATTGATAATCCCACATTAGAGTTGCTTGAAACTTGTAGAAAGGATGAGTTGTTAATAATAGCTAACCACTTTCAGATTTCTATTTCGAAACAATCACTAAAACGGCAAATTAAAGCTGAAGTGATAGATCGGCTGTACGAATTGGAAATTTTGACTAGGCCTGATTTGGATGGAAAGGCCGATCCTTTTGGCGAGGGGCAAGATGTGCATGAAGTAGGTAAAGAGGAGGTAGAGACAGTTGCGATGGAGGCGGAGGCCACTGTCGGGGCTGCTGGTTTACCACCCTTTGAGCCTTTTTCACCAGGTACCCCCAGTACAAGAGGGGATTTACAGACGAAGGTGCGAATAGCACGTATCGAGGTGGAAGCACGAGCACAAGCCCGCCAAGCAGAGCTGGATCTGCGTCTACAAATCCGCAGGCTTGAAATTGAAGCCGACAAAGAGGTAAAGCTTCGTAAATTGGAGATTGAAGCGGCCCAGGTTACTCCAGTCTCCTCTGTGCGGCAGAACTTCTCGTCGGTGAGTGAAAATTCGGCTTATTCTGGTTCTACCACATTTGATGTGGGCAGGCATATTGCTTTAGTTCCGAATTTTAGAGAATCTGAAGTGGATAGTTATTTTAACGCTTTTGAGAGAATCGCAACTTCCTTGGGTTGGCCAAAGGATGTTTGGTCATTACTCTTACAATGCAAGTTAGTTGGTAAAGCATTGGAGGTATACTCTACCCTGTCTTTGGAAGATGGTCTTAAGTATGACGTAGTTAAATCGACCATACTTAGATCATATGAATTAGTACCAGAGGCTTACAGGCAACATTTTCGAAATCGCAAGAAAACCGCTACTCAAACTTTTGTTGAATTTGCACGAGAGAAAGGAATTCTCTTTGATAAATGGTGCATTTCTAGTAAGGCTGATGATTTTAATTCACTTAGAGAACTTTTGTTACTGGAGGAGTTTAAGCAATGTCTTCCTGAGCGGATGGTGCTGTATCTTAATGAACAGAAGGCGACGACTCTTTCGCAGGCTGCTGTGTTGGCAGATGAGTTTGTGCTCACGCATAAAAACGTTTTTCATGTAGCAAACACTGAAAGGGGTTATCTGACGAAGTCTTCAGTCAATAGTCAAATGCCTAAGCAGACTAGTGAGAAGTCTAAAGAGACTCGTGACTGTTTTTACTGTCATAAGACAGGCCACGTGATCGCCGACTGTTTATCGCTGAAGCGTAAACAGAACTTTCCAAAGAAAGAGGTTGCTTTCGTAAACTCTGTTAATTCTTGCTTGCTTTCTGAACAGGGAGCTGAAATGCCAGATCCTACATATTTACCTTTCCTTATAAAAGGGTTTGTTTCGTTAACAGGTAAAAAGGAGGACCAAGTGGAGGTTCAGATGCTGCGTGACACGGGAGCTGCGCAGTCTTTTGTATGTGCTGACGTGTTACCTTTTTCAGGTCTGTCGTCAGTAGGTTCTAGCAGACTAGTGCAGAGTTTCAGTATGGAGATTATGAAGGTACCTGTACATCGTATCCATCTCCAGTCTGACTTGGTAACTGATTTTGTGGAGGTAGGAGTACGTCCCGCATTGCCTGTGAAGGGGGTGTCTTTCATTTTAGGCAACGATTTAGCTGGAGGGAGGGTGATACCTTCACTGGAGGTGATGGATGACCCATTGGTTCAGATTAAGACAGATGAGCTATCTCAGAAATATCCGAGTGCTTTTCCTGCATGCGTTGTCACACGTGCCCAATCTAAGAAGGACAATGATCTAGGTTTATCTGACTCTTTCTTTTGTGCAGATTTGGACACTAAGGAGGTTGTGGAAACTGAGTTTCGTGGCAGTGACCAGGTGACGGATGTTGTAGTGAGTGATTCTTTGTCATTTACTCGTGAAGAGCTCATCGAGGCTCAGAAAAATGATTCCTCATTAGAGAAATGCTTCAGATTGACAGACAATGAGAACTTGGACAACGTTGCATTCTTAGTAAAAGATGGTTTACTTATGCGAAAGTGGCGTAAAAGTAATACCTTAGAAGAAGAGTGGAATGTAGTCTATCAGGTAGTAGTTCCCACTGTTTTTCGTCAACAAGTTTTGTCGTTGGCACATGATCATTTGTTGTCAGGTCATTTAGGTGTTACCAAGACCTATAACCGTGTCCTACAACATTTTTTTTGGTATGGGCTTAAACGTGATGTGATTCAGTATTGTAAGACCTGTCATGTGTGTCAGTACGCAGGAAAACCTAACCAGGTGATACCACCAGCTCCGTTAATTCCAATCCCTGTGTTGGGGGAACCTTTTGAACACGTGATAGTGGACTGTGTAGGGCCATTACCAAAGTCAAAATCCGGTAATCAATTTCTGCTTACAATCATGTGTACTGCTACTAGGTATCCAGAGGCTATTCCTCTACGTAAGATTACAGCCAAGGTAGTTGTTAAAGCTTTAACTAAGTTTTTCTCAACTTTCGGGTTGCCAAGGGTTGTACAAACTGACCAAGGCACTAATTTTTTATCCAAGTTGTGCTCACAAGTTTTTAAGTCACTAGGCATCACACACCGTACATCTAGTGCATATCATCCCCAAAGCCAGGGAATGTTGGAACGGTTTCACCAGACCCTAAAAGCGATGTTAAGGAAGTATTGCTTAGAGACAAGAAATGAGTGGGATGAAGGAGTTCCATTGCTTTTATTTTCAATTCGAGAAACTGTACAGGAATCTCTCAAGTTCAGTCCATCAGAGTTGGTTTTCGGTCATACGGTGAGGGGACCTTTGAAGGCTCTGAAAGAGAGACTGTTAGGTATTGAGAATAGAGAGAAAACAAATGTGCTAGATTACGTAAGCAAGTTCCGTGAGCGACTACAGAAAGCGAGTACTCTAGCTCGAGAATCCTTGTCTAAAGTTCAGGAGGAAATGAAAGTTCGTTATGACAAACATGCTGTGTCTAGATCTTTTTCAGTGGGAGATCAGGTGTTGGTCTTGCTTCCCATCCCTGGATCTGCATTGTCGGCACGATTTTCTGGACCTTACGAAATCCTAGAAAAAAAGGGTGAAACTGATTATGTGGTGAGAACTCCTGACCGGAAACGTCAGAAACGAGTATGTCATGTTAATATGCTAAAAGCCTATTATACTAGAGGTGACTCTGATATAAAATGTCTTACCACACAGGATGGAAGTCCTGTTGTCTCTCCAGTAGGTGTTGCGTGCGAGGCGAATCCAGTGGTTGAGCGTTCTGATGTTGATCTGGATGGAGTATTAGAGGCTGGTACACCGTTATTATCAGCTAGGCTACCAAACTCTGAAACTCTTGCAGCTTTACCGAAATTTTTAGCACATCTCAAGGCACATGAAAGGCAGGATGTAATTGAGCTCCTTGACAAATTTAACTCTGTTTTGGGTGACGTGCCTACACTTACACATGTGCTGCAACACGACATTCAGTTAAGTAAGACACAACCGATTAAACAACACCCTTATAGGGTTAATGCTGCTAAAAGGGCTATTATGAAGCAGGAGACCCAGTACTTGTTAGAGAAAGGATTGGCCAGGCCTAGCATTAGTCCCTGGAGTTCTCCCTGTCTCTTGGTACAGAAGTCTGATGGAACTAAGCGTTTTTGTACCGATTATCGTCGGGTGAATGATATAACTATTCCAGACTGTTTTCCATTGCCCAGGATGGAGGATTGCGTGGATAGCATAGGTTCGGCAAGGTTTGTGAGCAAACTTGATTTACTTAAAGGATATTGGCAGGTTCCATTGACACCAAGAGCTTCAGAGATCTCCGCTTTCGTAACACCAGATTGCTTTCTGCAATACAACGTTATGGCATTTGGGTTGCGAAACGCCGCTGCTACATTTCAAAGGTTGGTTAATATAGTACTTGCCGATGTTCCTAACTGTCACGCATATCTCGATGATGTGATCGTCTTTTCACAAAGCTGGTCTGAGCACATAATGCTGTTAGAAACTGTGTTTAAGCGTTTAGAGAAGGCATCTTTAACGCTTAATCTAGCCAAGTGTGAGATCGGAAAGGCTACAGTGACCTACTTAGGTAAACAGGTAGGGGAGGGCGAAGTGCGTCCTTTGTCAGCTAAAGTTTCGGCTATTAGTGAATTTCCTGTGCCAAATACCAGACGTGAGTTGCGTCGGTTTTTAGGTATGGCCGGATATTATCGGTGTTTTTGCCGGAATTTTTCTTCAGTGGCTACTCCCTTAACTGCTCTACTTAGTCCTTCTACAGCATTTGTGTGGTCACCGGAGTGTCAGAACGCTTTTAACAACATCAAAGCTTTGTTATGTAGTGAACCCGTGTTGTCTGCCCCAGATTTTTCCACACCATTCAAATTGGAAGTGGATGCCAGCGAGGTGGGAGCAGGTGCAGTGTTGTTGCAGGAGGGTACCGATGGAATCAATCATCCTGTTTGCTACTTCTCGAAGAAGTTTAATAAACATCAACGTAACTATTCTACTATTGAGAAAGAGGCTCTAGCATTATTATTAGCACTTCAACACTTTGACGTGTACGTTGGTTCTACTGTTCTTCCTGTAACAGTGTATACTGACCATAATCCGCTGACTTTTCTTCTACGCATGTACAACCAGAACCAGAGGTTAATGAGGTGGTCTCTCATTGTTCAAAATTATAACCTGGAAATAAAGTATAAGAGAGGTGTGGATAATGTGGTGGCAGATGCTTTATCCCGAGTTTAAACGAGTGTTAGCTCTCTTGTAAGTGTTTGTTCTTTTGTCAAATTCTATTCGTATAGAAGTTTGTTCTTAAGGTGGTGGGTGTTACGTCTGCGACGTATTTTGGTGGTTTTCCTTCTCTTTCTCTCCCCCCCCCTTTTATTGTTCTCAGCTGTCATTTATTCTTAGGTTCGTGATTGGTTGGTTTGCCCATCAATCATCATTTGTCCCAGAGAGATCTCTCCCAAGGAACCAATCAGAACTCATCTCACCTGTATAAAGACCTGGAAACAACTGGAGGAAGAGAGAGGCGTGTTTTCTTTCGTTTGTTTTGACAATTTGTATCTACTTTCCCCGATTGATAGTTTGGTTTTGAAACTTTGTTTTGAAAGACATTGTTCTGGTTACAACTTTACGTTTTAACCTTTGACTTGTTTGTGACTTGTTCACACTGCTCATTTCGGACCCTGAGCGATGGGATAGTTTCAGCATGTCACGTGACCTACATAATACAACACGTAGTATTTGAAATTGTTTATACACACCAGGTAAGGAGCGGTTGCCACCTTCTGTATTTATGTTTGTTAGTCAGTGTAGCTTAGTTGGTTTAGGTGTTTATTTATGTCTTTATTTTTACGATAGTTAAGTAGCATACTTCAATTGATAAGTTAGCTGGTTTTTGTTTTGTTGATTTCTTTGCTTTAGCACCGCTCATAGTCCCACGCTTTTTGTTCTGTCTTTTTGTTTTACTATTTTGTATATATATATTCTGTAAATATTCTTTTCTATGATCACTATATTACTTTGTAAATCAGTCGGGTGTTTGTTGGTTTATTTATGATTTTTGAAATTACTAAAAGAGTTAAAAGTTTAAATCTGCCTCTGCCTGATTCATATTGTCATACATTTATCAGTAACTGAACCCATTCTATTCTTTCATTTTATTTTACTTTAATACATGTTACCAACCCTATTACTCCTAGACATATCTTTTTTTTAGGTAGACGTAACATTTTATCAGAGAAAAGCTTAACTCCAAGTCTTCCAGAGTCGCGGTCAAAGCTGATTCGAAAGGCCGCCGTTCGCCAGTTTCTGTGTTTACTAGAAGCACGCAAGCACAACTCGTCCGTCATTATGTTAAGCCCCGCCCACCGACTATACACGATGTGATTGGCCCGACCAGAGTTTGGCGTTTACAGCTCAGAAGTGTATTGAGAGTTGCCAGACGACACTCGCGGCAGATTAGATTTGGTGCCGCTAGGGTATGTCTAACAGAAATCTACAGAATTCTACAGTAAATGAATGCTCAGTTTAGCAAACACAAGACATTACAGTCCACTACAGGTGTTACATAATCAGGACACACCAATATTATATTATTAAATTCTATTTTATTCTAAATGAAAAATAAAACATTAAAACCTAAAATTGAGTGACGGAATAGTTTAATAGTAATGATACTGCATAATCAGGATACATTAAAGTTTGAACCAGCCATTGTTGTTTCATGCTAACAGCCTCTTAGTTTAGTCCCTGCTTTACCCTGGTTAGTGTCCATAGTCACTGATTAGATTCAACGGTGTGTTGTTTAGTTCTATTGTTTGCCCAACCCTGAGTTGTCAGTTGTGTTTGTAGGTTCTCATCAGCTTTGTGTGTTGTTTGAGTTACTTCCGTACGTCTCCAGCAATCTCCACATTTGTGGTTGTGTAAACAAAGACTGTGTTATTGTCTAGATTTCCTCTTGGTCTCCTTCGTGTGTTTGCTACAACCACACACCTGACAGTTAGATAATTGCAGAAGTAATCTAATATGAGAAAAGAGCATGCACAAACTATCCCATGTGGATCAATAACCCTAAAAAAATATTGGCAGATAACTGCCATGTTAGCGTGTCATGCATCCCTATTTTTAGGATTTTAAAAAATGACGAGCGTCACTGATGTCAGAAGAGCAGAAAGACCTTAGATTTAACTCACAGATGTCTCACGTTCCTGAACTTATTACCTGTAACATTCACATGTGCCTTTTCCATTTCTCACATCCTTTAAAGCTCATTATCATCGCCATGTAGAATAAGATCAAAATCACATAATCAAATAATAATGAAGCAATGAGTGCTGTAAATGAGAAGGGAATTGATAAAATAGTGTTGATCATAGTCTTCACTTTAGAATTAATTATGCATTATGCATTATTCACATTCATTTTGAACCTGTTTATTGTAGTCCTCTGGGAGGTGTGAAAAATAGTTATAGATTAGCTAATAGGGAATTACAGCACTCAACTGATCGCTATTACTTACTAATGAATTGGTGTAATCAGAGTTTTTTTTTTGTGTTAGTTATTAGTAGTTACTAGAATGTTAATATTGCGTTACTCATTTGTTTCTGAGTAGCTGTTTCATTATGGAACAGTATTTTCTACACTGTAAAAAAAAAAGTTGGTTTAACTTAAAAAAGGAATTAACCTGGTTGCCTTAATTTTGAGTTTATTGAAATAAAAAAAGTTGATACAATGAAGGAAATTGGTTTAATAAATAGAAACTCAAAAACCATCTAAACCAACCTGTATCTAAACCACAATTACCCAATATGCTTACAAAATCTTTTAATAATATTTGAATAAAGGTTGTCGATTCTGAAAAATGTTAATTGTATTAACTAACATTTTTAACTTCAATGAACTTAAAATTTAAAACTTAAAAAATCACTCACCCCATCCGTAGGGATGGGGTGAGTGACGTTAATAGACCCATGAATGTGGCAGCTGATAGCAGCGTAGGGAAATATAAGTTGTAAAGTATATAAAATCAAAGCAGTGTCTTGGTGATGATGGAGAAGATGTGACGCACGGTGCACTGAGGGCACACATGAATGTAGTATTTAGAGAGACAGGAAGATGATACAGAGTAACAGATACAAATAGGGAATTATTTGATCTGTATAAAGGGTCTGATGTCCTCAAGTCGAATTATCTAAAGGTCAAGAGTGGCTGTCGTCTGGAATATTTGCCTGTCAAAAGAAAAGAACAGAACAGATTTGAGACTTTGCATTCTGCCAAAGGACTAAAATATCTTCTTTCATCGTAGGACTCAGTGAGCAAAGCATTTGATTTAGAAAATGAGTAAGTGTCTGATGTAATCCATGTACATAACCTCTATAAATTGTGCTTTTGTGCGTGTGCCTCTGAGGCAAAGACTCTGGGACAAATTCAGTGAGGCTGAATATTGTAAATGCTGCCTGCTTCATTTTAATGAATAATTGGAGTAATAAAATTGTGCAAATCAGGTAATCAGGCAGTCAGCTTGTTGTTATCAGCAATGACACGAATATCTTTGAGCTTGTAAACAGCAGGTAAACAGACAGAAATTACACCCAGACAAGAGCAATGGAACAAATGAAGTTCTGATACTGTAAGTTTGGATAGGAACGATCATTCTCAATACACAAAATCATGTTTAACTTCACTATAATGAGGCTTAAAAGGATTCACCAGACTGTATCTTTAGGTATGCTACGTTGTTTTTGCTTATTCTCAGCTCAAAAACAGAGAAGATCCTATTCAGAGTACTATCTCCTTTCCAGCCTGATCAAACACAAGCAACATCATGATCTTGTTAATCAAAAGAGCTTTTATTGACCTGTTTGTTCTTTCCTAAGTTTTTTAGGTTTAGCTGTTAGCTTGCTAACTGGAGGCTCACTGAAAACAAATTAAGGGGAAATATTTAATTTGACATTTTCAAACCTCTGTATAACATAGGCTATTTTAGTTAAGCTGTAAGTTGTACATGCTAGCTAAAAAAAATAAGGTGAAATGTTAAATTTGACCATTTTTATTCATATATTGTGATATGCTAGGCCGTTATGGCTTGTTATCCAAAGGCTAACTGAAAATAAAAGAACATGTTTAATTTGAGATTTTTTGCTCTTATAATCATGTGAGATACGTGTGTAGGCTAAGCTGATAGCTTACCTTTATTTAAGATAAACTGTTAGCTAGATTACTAAACTAACTCAAAACAAATAAAGGATTATTTATTTATTTTTTTGTATTTGAGCATTTTATCTTCTGCAATATATTGTGATATGTAATTATTAGGATTAAAAATACATAGACAGCAGTTTTCTATAATCTCTAATCAGACACATAGTACACAAGTTGTCCAATAGACTTGAGGCAATTGTAATTATTTTATGTTTTGGCAATTTGCTGATTTATACGAATTATTTTCATGGGTTCAATCTGCTTATGCTCTACTGACGGATAGCTTAGGTTAGCTTGCTGTTGAATCACTGTTCAAATTCATCTGAAATCACCACTTCATGAAATGAGATCTGGGTTAGTTGTCCCAGCCAGTGCAATCACTGCAAGGCCAAAACTTACATAAGAACCCCATTTACAAACATTTGAATGATTCATGAGAATTGTTTTTGTTATGAAACAAACTAGTTTGACATTTTATTAACAGTACATTGTACACCCGAATAAGCTGGCAAAACTCAAAAAAGGAAGGTAGGGCTTATTCAGTTACATCAAATTTTGAGTAAGCTGAACTGTCAGATTTCAATTTTGTACTCATACATTTTAGGTGCTCTTAAATTAAACAATCTGGGGAAGTTAATTCATACATTAAACTTAAAATGATCATGTAATCTCAATTTAAATATTTTTAGTAGTGGAAATGTATCTAGCTATAACTAGCTAATTCAACAAATGCTACCTAGCATAGCATAGATAGATTAGCATAGTTTAGCAATTGCTGAATGAGTACAGCAATAAAGAACATGGAACATATTAGGGGTGACCCCTAATAGTCGAAGATTCGATGCATCGATATGCAGGACCGGATTCGACCACTAATCTCATGGTCGAATCTTCGGAGGTGTTATGAAACGAGGATCATACCATTTTGGCAATATGGGGGTGCTCAATATTAGTGTTATAAAGACGTGTTGCGGCGCTGAGCGATCACCCCTTTAAGGGCACTGAGCTTCGCACCGGACGCGCCACGCCTTTCGAACACATACACCGACGGCAGCATTCGACGCCTGTCCGCGGTGATTAAATGTATATTTTCCTCAAATCGTGAATGTACGTACTGATTTCACCCTGTGCTACAAAATACACTCATCGTGCAGCTCTTCTGTCAGAAGCTGATTCAAAATTGAGCTCATGCGTATATAATCTTCACGTCTGCCTGGTGTGATATACCTGAGACTTCAGTCCGGTGTGCGTCCCCCTTTAGGCACAATTGGCTTAAGAACGTGCATATAAACACACTCAAAGTGTTCTTTTCTCCTCTAGCTAGGTTTTTTTTTTAGGTTTATTTATCAAAATGTTCTTTTATATATTTGTGTGATGTTCTGTGTCTCGAGCGCAGCTTTTAAATGTTGTGAGAGAACGGTTCATTTACGAATGTGTAGTGTAGCCTAGTTTTGATCACTTTATTAAAAGTGGTGGCTGTGTGCTGTGTGTAATGTAAAATAAAAACGGTCTTAGTCTCCTGCTGACGAGTGTCCTTCCCTACCCGTTTATACCGTTTATTTTTTTATGGTCTATGGTTTACACACACACACAGATGATTCGACTATCGGTCGACCATAGAGAAAGAACATTCTGATTTGAATGTGTAAATCCTTATTTGGGGACACCCCTAGAACATATATCTGTTCTCAAACCAAGCTCATACACCATGCACCTTTTCTAAATTAACATAGCAAAATATTAAACACTTCTAAAACTCCCACCTAACATTAATCTTGCACAATAGCATAGGGTTTACAGTGTAGTAAACATTAAAGAGATAGTTCACACAAAAATTAAAATTAGCCCATTATTTACTCACCCATACGCTACCTACGTACACACCCACCCACCCACCTGCTCACCGCTCCCCCTTCTCTTTTGAAACCACATAGAGAATCTACAGTGGCCTAGCCTGACAAGCCAAACCCACATCAAGATGTTTGGTCTGGAAACTCACCATAGACAGGGCTCAATCTGAGGGGCGGGATAAACGGTTGTCTTTCAAACTCCCTCTGCACACGATAGGATTGCGCTACAACCAACCAGAGCAACGAAGGTGAAACAGAGCTTGTTGATAGATTAAACATTCACCGCCGAACACATCTTCCCTTTTTTTCACAGTTTCTGTGTTTACTAGAAGCACGCAAGCGCAACTCGGCCGTCGTCATTATGTTAAGCCCTGCCCAGCGACTCTATACACGATGTGATTGGCGTGACCAGAGTTTGCCGTTTACAGCTCAGAAGAGTATTGAGGGTTGCTAGACGACACTCGCGGCAGATTAGATTTGGTGCTGCCAGGGTGCGTCTAGATTTCTAGGCTAACAGTGGCCAACACAGGACACAAATGCTATCATCGGAGACAGCAGAGAGTGACTAGCGCTCTGTAGAGAAGTTTGTCCTTTTAGGGCTACTGTAGAAACATGATGCCGCAAAATGGTGTTTTCACTGTAAGGTGACCCGGGGTGTATGTAGATAGAAATGGCTCATTCTACAGTAATATCAAGGAAAAACAGTTGATATTGTGTCCGAGGTTGAATGTGAAGTCCAGGAAGAAAAGTAAAAAAGTCACAATAGTCCTTCTGGATTCCTTGTGTGTGTAATACTCAAATGTTCATGTGTAAAGGCTTTTTTGTGTGTGTGTATACCCGGGTAGTGTGTATGTGCTTAAGTTATAGCTCTTAGTTCGCTCCGTGTTGAATTGCGATGATTGTTTTGTCAGAATCAGCATTTAAAAAAACAATCAGAGTTCTCGTGAAAGAAACACCAGTAAATCAAAAGCATTGACCGGTTCTTTCCCTCAGTAACAGGATATATCGGCAACCTTGTGCGTGCATGTTCAGCTGGCTTCTTCGTCTGAATTCAATATAAATCGACTCACACAAAATACAGCAGAGTTAACTGCCCTCTAGTGGATAATCATAGCAAAGCAGCAAATTAAAAGTAGTTACGAGTAAATGTAATTTAGGACTCAAACTAAAGAATAATATGAAAGTACAATTCAAAGGGGTTACATTAATAAAACCCCTCCTTTCCGAAAGCCTTCTATGCTCTGATTGAAAAAAAATGGACATTGTGATATTTTTTTCTGAGACATGAAAACAGCATCACCGGATAGCTGTTTTTGGAAAGAATTAAAGGAGTTCACTTTAAAATGAAATTACCCCATGATTGACTCACCCTCAAGCCATCCTAGGTGTTACATGACTTTATCTGTGTTCTGATGAACACTGTCAGAGATATTTATTAATAAATATCCTGATGCTTCCAAGCTTTATAAGGGCAGTAACAAGCTTCAGTGACAGTCAAATATCTAGCATCCGCCAGACCGCCATTTGTATTCAACTTATGAAAAAAACATAACTGGCATTACATATGGCATAGCTGACGTGTTTTGAGTGGCGGTCGGGCGGGAGCTAGATATTTTACTTTATAAAGTTTTAATTATGGATATTTTTCTTACAAAACTCATTTCAGAAGGCCTTTAATTACCCCCGGAGCTTTGTGGGGTACATTTATGGTGAATTGATACACTTTTTCACTTTTTTGTTTGTTTATTGTTTTGTTTTTTTGGTCCAACTCAATTGACCCCATCACTGCCATTATAAATATTTCATTAAAAAAACATTACATTATTGTAAATTTTATTTCATGGTGACTTTTAACAGATGAGTGGATAAACACCACATATCTATAGGGCAAAGATACACTATCTCTTACACTAGCTTGTCTTTATTTGTTATATTTAGACATGATGTTGTGAGGTTTTGAGTGAAAGATGCTGAGTCTCTTATCTGACAGAGTTCAGACTGCAGTATAAGGCTTGTCCCCTGCAGCAGAAATGGTTTAAGTGGTTTGCTTAAGGGCATGCTAGCGGTACACAGTGGGCATCTCAAGGAGATGTCACAGAACTACCATGCCGACAGCAATGCTCAAACTCCCGACCTTCTGGACTGCAGCTCACTTCTTCCTGTTCTTGCATAGAGCAGTAACAATATCAAACCAGTACTCTTAAGTGTATGACTGAGAGCTGTGAAGCTTGACACTGCTTCAGATCTGCACTGACCACTTTGATCTGCAGGTCATTCAAAATGAGTTAATGATGGAGAGAGACGAGATGTTCCACATTGCTCTTTGTCCTCTGATCTCACCATACACCACAGTGGCCTTCACCATCCACTGTTCGCGCCCACATTCTGTTATGTTACTCTCCCTGACTGTGATTTATGTCATTATTTTGTATCTTAAAAGGATAGTTCACATGAGAAAATAATTAATTGTAAAGGGATGGTTCACCCAAAAATGAAAATTTGATGTTTATCTGCTGACCCCCAGGACATCCAACATATAGGTGTGTTTGTTTTCTTAAGTAGAACACAAATGAAGATTTTGAACTCCAACCGTTGCAGGTTTAAAATGCATGCCATTGGGGTGTAATTCTATGGGAGTAAAAAATCCATATTAAACCCTGTGGCTCATGGCAACACACAAAACGATCGTTTTTCTGCTGAAAAGTATTTATTTACCTCGAATCAGACGAATCTCATCTAGTATTCCCCAGCACCATTACTTCCGCCGAATAAGGTCAAAATGCCGGCGTGATCATATATATTTCTAAATATATAGATTCCTCTTTAGTGCCTGCACAGATCGGTCGAATGAGGCCTCTACGTAAATATATCTATGATCGCGCCAATTTTTTCAGGATTCTTTCTTTAAAAAAAAAGACTTACTGACCCCTACGTAGCCAGACCTTCAGAATGATGGCAGCTTTCATTGGCCAATGACTGCCCGAGAGGACGTTTGACTGACATGTAACGCAACCAATCACATTTCGCTTTGTTCCACATTATGTTTGGGGTCTTGGAAATGTAAAGTCAATGTCCCTGCAATAACAGAACGGTGTGCATCTATAAATGATTCATTCCAGAATGTTGTGTAAGTTTACTGCAACAATGGAACCGTGAACTTCACATACTTTTGAAAATCCACCATTTAGTTGATGGACAATCAACCACAACTGCTGTCAGAGTTGTTAACATGATGGCATTCTCCATGAGAGAGCTTGATGCCATGGCATTTGTTTCCAGGCGAACCGTAAAAGAATGCAAAACACACACGTCTCGCGGACATCCTGGAGAACTCTACCAATCAGATGACGACTTTGAAACTCCTGAAGTGTTTCCAGATAAGCATCAGACGTTCAGCAAGCAGTCCGTGGGCCTGACGTCTGAGGCTGAGAGTAACTGACCCCAAACTTAGAGCATAAAATACATATACATAATAGGCATAAATATAATTTATATTATATTTTTATAATATATAATATTTTTATGCACTTAAAGCCTATTCAAAACAAAGGCATAGTTTGAGCTCAGAATCTTGGGACATGTAGTCCCCACCTACACTGTACAAAAATATTGTTGATTTAACTTAAAAAAGTAAGTAACCTGGTTGCCTCAAAATTTTGAGTTTATTGAAATTATGAAATTTGAGTTGATACAATGAAGGAAATTGGTTTAATAAATAGAAACTCAAAATATTATTGTATCTGAACCACATAAAAATGTGATTACTCATGAATTTAGCACAATTTGTCATGTTTCACTGCGTCTTCACAAATAAAACACACACAATTACCCAATATGCTTACAAAATCTTTAAATAATATTGGAATAAAGGTTGTCGATTCTCAGAAATGATCATTGTATTTACTCAATTTTTTAATTTCAAAAAACTCCCATTTTGCCCCATTAATAGGTTAATTATAAGTTTTTGTGCACATTTTATTGATCTAAATGTTTATTTTATTTGCCAACTTTGTAAAATGACTAATTGGCCGTAAGGAATACTTTAAAAAGTGTTAATATGAGGAAAAAGTTAAACTGACATTGACCTGTCAACAATGCCCATGCCCCACTCAGCAGCCCACTGTGCCGCTATACTTTTTGAGTAAAGTAAACCTTGATGGATAACCTGGTCACGTCTGTTAAGCTCTGACTCATTGTCTACACCAAACACTCCCACACGCGTGGTTGTTGTGGACCTTTTCATCAGGTTGTGTATGTAATGCTCTATTCACAGCAGGACTGCAGTTTCTCCAACATTTCAACACTCTGTTTGACCCGAAGAGAAAGGCCAATGAAAAACTCTTTCTCTCAGACAGGTCAGTCTCTAGGGGGCTCTAGCACCTCTCTGCAGAGAGCTAGAGGAGCGTTCCGCTGTCAGAGACTGAGTGGCCCACCGGCTATCATGCTTTTCTGCACAGTGAATCTCAGTGTGCAGCAGCATGTGCTGATAACAGAGGACTGCTCTTTGAGGTCCACACACTGTTTTATAACAACAACATGAATAAATTAAAAAATGTTCTTATAATCATAACAATATTGATAATAATTTTTAATATGCATTTTGGGGTTCGTATTTTTTAAGTTTTTAAAAGATGGTCTTTTATGTATACCGTCAAAATAAAGAAATTAAAATACCGTAAAAATGTTAATAACTATTGTCTATTTTAATATATCCTCACATTATATTTATCAGATATTTTTCTTGTTTAATGATAACAATAATAAATATATACAATTATTTAAATACAAATATTTTTAGTATCGAATTGTTAATACTATTTAATAACAATAATAATTTAACATATTCATTATTATATAATTATGTATTTAATTATTTTCTTATATAATAATAATAATAATAATAATAATAATAATAATAATAATAGTTATTGAATAGTTATTAATTATTTATTAATTATTTTCTTATTTAATAATAAAAATAAATGATGCCAATAATAATAATAATAATATTATAAAATAAGAAACAAATCTATTACAATAATAACATTAATAAGAATAACAATACTAATTAAAATATGTAATAAACTAATAATTAGTTTTAAACATAAATAATAAAAACAAATACATTAAATTGTTATTCATAATTATATTCATTACAATCAAATGTATTTCATGTTTTTTTAATTTATTTTGTATGTGTGGTATTGAGTTTGTGAGTCATTATCTATTTGTAAAGATGTTTGCATAGCAGGCTTTACACACTGGCTAGCGAATGAGACCCATAGACACATAAAAACCAATTATGTTTGATGTCATTGACGTCATACAGGTTTTAAGCTGACATTTTTGAGAATTCAGGAAGTGTTGTGCTGAGACTGATATTATAAATCTTGTCCAGGTTAATGTTTGCGTGACACAGATCCTCATCTAGTTCCGCTAGTTCTGGCTCTCCGCCAGATTTAGCTGGCAGGCGTTGGGTGTTGTGAGCTGATGCAAGCTGGACAGGCTGGTCTCTGGGGTGTCGTGCGGCTCTGAAGTCCTTTTTAACTGGCGCGTAAGGAGAGAATTAATTTACAGGCCCTGTCTCTTTAGCAGCTGACAGCGGGAGCTCAGGGGAGGATCAGAGAGCAACGCTCCCTCTGCTTAGCCTCTTAATCACATCCGTAACTGTAAAAGACTACAGTACACACACTTTCACAGTAGCCAAAAACACTTGGACACTCTTGAACACAACCACAGAAAAGCATATTCACACACATGTGTCACACAATCACATTTCCACAATGAGGGAACCCTGGATAGTTGTTGTCACACATAGAATTTGATTCAGTAAAATTAGGACACTTTTTGACTAACTATATCTCAGTAACTATGGTTTTGAGTCAGAAAAGCTTGTTTCTTGCAGATGTTTGAATGTTGTTTTCAAACACAAGTTTGTGAATGTTTGCTCACTTGATTTCTAATGATATTTTTGCTATAGCTGTTTCTCAGACAAGTAAATAGAATTCACTAGACCCCTGAAGGTGTGCTTTGGCATCTGGTATCAAGATGTTAGCAGCAGATCCTTTAAGTTCTGTAAGTTGCAAGGTAGGGCCTCCATTGATCGGACTTGTTTATTCAGCACATCCCAAAGATGCTCAATTGGATTGAGATCTGAGGAATTTGGAGGCCAAGTCCACACCTCAAGCTCATTGTTTTGCTCCTCAAACTATTCCTTAACCATTTTTGCCACCAGAGAATACCGTTTCCATGAAAGGGTGTACATGGTCTGCAACAATGCTTAGGTAGGTGGTACGTGTCAAAGTAACATCCACATGGATGGCAGGACCCAAGTTTTCCCAGCAGAACATTGCCTCGGTTGGCTTGCCTTCTTCCCATAGTGCATCCTGGTGCCATGTGTTCCCCAGGTAAGCGACACACACGCACCTGGCCATTCACGCAATGTAAAAGAAAATGTGATTCATCAGACCAGGCCACCTTCTTCCATTGCTCAGTGGTCCAGTTCTGATGCTCACGTGCCCACTTTCGCTGCTTTCAGTGGTGGACAGGGGTTAGCATGAGCACCCTGACTGGTCTGCAGATATGCAGCCCATTCACCTTATTCACCTGGCGGCCATTTTGAAAACTCTAACGCTGTTGTGGGGTACACATACCCGGAAGCTGGACTCCGATACAGTACTAATCAGTAGCAGCATTCTGTTTCACTGCACTTCGTCACTCAGGAAAAAATCCTACAGAGGACAAACCTTTCACCGTTTTCCGGAGGATAAGGGATTACATGGAGAGTGGATTTAAAAAAATATCAGAAGGGATCCTGGTCGTAATTTCTGCATTTTACTACAGACGAAGTTCGAAAGACTCAAGCAATAGCAAGACTGGGACATGTCAAGTCAGCTTTATTTAGCGCTTTTACAATACCGATTGTTCCAAAGCAGCTTCACGGTGTTAAACAGGACAATATTGCAACACAATTTGATTCGGCTGCAGTCATTCTGGAGAAAACGGTGATGTTATCATCTTATTTTAATCTATCATATAGTGTCAACGTGGGCAGATCAGTATTACAGTTGATACAGTTAGTTTACATGTGGGAGATATGGGTATGTATAAGCTACTGGATCTTCATATTTGTAAAATAAAATGTCCATTTATCTAAAGAATAAAGTACAATTTTATTACACATGGATGATGTCTTTCATAACTTTACAACTGGTCAGAACATCAGATAGAAATAAGTCATTCAAAAACATTGATAGGCATACTGGTCTAGGTTTGTAAATGGTAACTATGTACATTTATTGGTATGGAGGAATACAAATGGCCTGCTTGTATATTGTAAGTATGGAAAAACGTACCAGAAAAGGGCAGAACATTAGAAATTACATTAGGAGGAAAATTAAAAAAACATTAACAAATGAAAACTTATTACATATTATCAGTGAAAACATATTATCAGTGATGCATTACATGATTTTGTTACACACAGCAGGCAGAACGTGAGTGACACAGAATGCTGCTATTGATTAGTACTGTATTGGAGTCCAACTTCCGGGTTTGTGTACCCCACAACGGCGTTAGAGTTTTCAAAATGGCCGCCAGGTGAATAAGGCGAATTACACAACAAACTGATGCACTGTGTATTCTGACACCTTTCTATCAGAACCAGCATTAACTTCTTGATCAATTTGAGCTACAGTAGCTAGTGTGTTTGATTGGACCACACGGGCAGCCTCGTGCAACAATGAGCCTTGGCCGCCCATGATTCTGTTGCCTTTCCTCTGTCGCTGTTCCTTCCTTTTGATAGATACTGACCACTGCAGACAGGAAATACCCCACAAGAGCTGCAGTTTTGGAGATGTTCTGACCCAGTCATCTAGCCATCACAATTTGGCCCTTGTCAAACTCACTCAAATCTTTACACTTGCCCGTTTTTCCTGCTTCTAACACATCAACTTTGAGGGCGAAATGTTCACTTGCTGCCTAATATATCCCAGCCACTAACAGGTGCTGTGATGAAGATATCATCAGTGTCATTCACTTCAGTGATCATAATGTTATGCCTGATCCGTGTATATTCCATCACATCACATTTTAGCCATATCTTTGATGCAAGTGGCTGTACTGCACATAATGTAGCCTTTAATAATGAATGCAACCTGATGAATATTCATAACTCCCCTATGTTCTCCAGTTCACACACATCTTTGTCCATAGACCACCTGCAAAATTCTGATAGCTAAAACCAATCTTCTGTTTTCCACTTCCTGTCCGTTCACATGCCTTCTTTTTCTGCATTTCATTCTCTCCTTCTTCCTTCCTCCAGGCGCTCTGGTGCTGTGAAGTGAATCTACTTTAATGAGTGCTTGATTAAATGACTGGACTTCTCTCTGTCTCGTGCCAACCCTGAACCCGTGTTTTAATATTGACACCTCGAACCATTGTTTCATCTTCTGTCTGACTGGCGAATGTTCATTTCATTTTAATTGTATGAAACTGAAATTGCATTAAAACGTGATTTCATAGGCTATTATGTTTTTCATGCCTCACTCTCGGTGTAATTGGCTTGTTTATATGCAGGCTTTAATAATGAGTTTGTCTTCGTTAATTCAAGAGAAGTTTGGAAATTAAATTTCATTCTTAATTAAACCCATGATGCTGCTTCCAGCTTGCTTTGGAGATTAAATTGAACCTCCCTGCAGATGTGTAATGCTACCTTTGAAGGTCTGAACATTGTTCCTCTCGTACTATCTGTAATTGAAAGTTAACGTCGGACTCTGTCATCCACCAGTCTGAACACGTCTGCAATGCACAAGTAAAACGTTCTTGACTTTTGTTTACATTGAATAAAGGGTTGGAAAGCTCTCCTCAGTGCATGTCTTGTCATTGAGTATCCACAGGAGCCTTTTTTTAATCTCAGCCTATATCATTGATTTTCTTCCCGAACTGTAATTTCTGGTGGTTTTTCAGCCCTCCATTTCACACTGTGTGTTCAAGGTGACTTGGATCGTGCTGGTTGTTTTGATAATTGACTTTCAAACTGTATACTTCTAAAGAAAAATCTCCAACGTTCTTGTGTCAGTCACATACATTGGTAATTTCAGGGCACAATGTAACTGAAAAGAGATGATTCGTCCATTATGGAGGAACAAATATGCATAAGGACCTCTTAAACCATGTCAGCACTGCTCCGGGATGAACAGATCTCGTCATGAAGAACAGTCTGTTGTGACATCTTTGTTTTGCATGAAGGATCTCCAGAGATATGCTCATTAATTTAATGACGGATCCTAGGCCTCTAGTTGTTTCCGGCTATGGAAGATTACATAAACGCGCTCCAAGGCATGGAGAAAGATGCCCGATCGCGTCATCTATCTGCAAAGGCACTTGGGTTAAAAGTCGAGGGGCACGTACAGGTTCCAGGATTGTGCTTCAGAGGTTTAGTGTATATCATGTAATTAATCAGCCTTTAAATTGGTTCACAGCCACACATGGACATGCTTAATCTACTGGGTGCTTTAAAGTAGACCCGTTTGTGATTAATTTAAAGTGCAGTGACACAATGTCCCCACATATTGGGAAACCTTGAGATACTTTGTTTCTGTTGTTACAAAAGTTTGAGGAAGAGTTAGAGAGTTAGAGAAGAGGTGTTAGTGAGGCCAGTAGGGGGCGCTCACCCTGTAGTCTGTGTGGGTCCTAACACCCTTGCATACTGATGGGGACACTATACTGTAACATGCACTGTCCTTCGGATGAGACGTTAAATCGAGGTCTAGACTCTCTGTGGTCATTAAAGAAATTGAAATTTTTATTTTATGAAGTTTTTCAACATTAATATGAGTTCTCCTAGCCTGAATATTGTCCTCAAGTGGCTAGAAATTTTGAGTGCTGCTGCTGCTCGCGCCTCACTAAACCACGTCCCCTCCGCACGTAATCTCATTTCAAATGCAAAGATGTCAGCCAATCACAACAGTGGGCGTTTTCACTGAAGACTCACAGCAGACACGCCCCTTGAAACAGAGCATTCAAGACAGAGGGCTAATATCAGAATAGAAAAAATGCCTTTTATACTAACAATATAAGTAGACCTCAGGAAACATTATAAAATAATAAAAAAGTCCATGCCATGGGACCTTAAAAAAATCTCAGGATGTTCTTCGGAAAAGCGTAGGGGTGTAAACCCAGCATCCTGGCCAAATTTGCCTATTGGCCTCTGTCCATCGTCCATCATGGCCTCCTAATCATCCCCATATACCAATTGGTTTTATGACTCTGTCTCCTCTCCAACAAACATCTGGTGTGTGGTGGGTGTTCTGGCGCAAAATGGCTGCCGTCACACCATCTAGGTGGATGCTGCACATTGGTGGTGGTTGAGGAGATTCCCTCCCCCTCTAAATGTAAATTGCTTTGAGTACCCAGAAAAGCGCTATATAAGTGTTACAAATTATTATTATTAAAAGTTTGTGTTAAAGGGTGTCATGTTACCATATTTTGGGCTAATACCAGTATTATTTTATTTGTTACCTTTTTTTTTTTGTTCTTAATGAAATAATAATAATAATTGTTAATAATAGTAAGACATTATTAATACCATAAATGTGATGCACTGTGTATCCTGACACCTTTCTATCAGAACCAACATTAATTTCTTGAGCAATTTGAGCTACAGTAGCTCATCTGTTTGATCAGACCACACGGGCCAGCCTTCTTTCCCCACGTGCATCAATGAGCCTTGGCCACCCATGACTCTGTCGCTGGTTCAATACTGTTCCTTCCTTGAACCACTTTTGTTAGATACTGACCACTGCAGACCGGGAACACCCCACCAGAGCTGCAGTTTTGGAGATGCTCTGACCCAATCGTCTAGCCATCACTATTCGAGTTGTGGCAGTTCTACATGCTACTTTAAAACAAAGAAGCTGGCGAAAAGCGGCCTTTCAAATGAGCTTTGGCCGCGACTCTGCAAGACTTGGAGTTAAGCTTTTCTTTGAGAAAAGGACAAATAATGGCACTGAAGTCATTCTTAAAAAAGGAAGATGTGCTCTGAGTTTTGGTGACCGTATACAGCAACAGTTTAATCTATCAACTAGCTCCGCTTCCTATCGCGTGCAGAGGGGGTTTGAAAGACAACTGTTTATCCCACTTCACAGATTGATCCCTGCCAATGGTGCGTTCCCAGCATCTTGTTTTGGGTCTGGCTTGTCAGGCTTAAAAAATGGTGTTGATCTTGTAATATTCTGACATAGATAACCTGGGTATTTCACTGCACTTTACAGCGACTAATATGTCAACACCTCCTGCAAGCTTCAAGTAATTGTTTACCGATCCTCCACAGGATTCTGTTCCCTTCCTAATCCTAATCTTCCTGGGATTCATTTGTTCCCTCAGAACAGCAGTGCTAAAGGGACACCACCCAGGAGGTAAAGCGAGGCTCTGAGGCTGCTTCATCCTGATCAAATCTCTCGACCACTTACTGTAGCAGAGTGCCAGAAGCTATTAGCCGTATCCTGACAGAGACGGGCACAGACAGGGACTCCTGCCATCACAAAGATGTCAATTAGTATCAAGAACGACAGGTGCCTGTAGCCCGAGCAGCATTTATTTGTACGCTGTGTGTGGCCACAAGTGAGAGACAAAAGAGAAAGAGAGAGCTAGAAAGAAAGATCATGTGCTTTTGTAAAGCCTACTAAAGCATCATCCTAAATGCTTTTAAACACTCTATTCATTGCATCATACAAATAAAGCTTTGCACGCTAAGCACATGGGAGACTTGACTCAATTGCTTCTGTACCTCATGGTTATTCAAATATTGTCATGTTCTTAATGCTTTTGATACAAATGTCTGCTAATTATAATCTAAATTTCAATATAGGCAAGCGGCACTGTGCAATGCTCTAATAAGCTAACACATCTTTTCTTTGTAAAATAGCATTCATTGAAATCCTAACTGTATAAATGTCTACTTTTGATCAGTTTAAACTTTAAACTGATCAAAGTGACAGTAAAAACCATCCTTGAATAAAAGTATGAATTCCTTTCAACAAAAAATACACCAATGGTTTGATATGTTTTTGGTTTAAAGGAGTTCATTATTTTATTCAGGGAACTGATCAAAAGTAGCAGTAAACTCAGACAGAAAAAATAATGTCGGAACATATCCTACTCACACATGGTTTCCAGGGAAGACATTTATAATGTTAGGATTTCTAAACACTATATTTCCAAAAGTTTTGGGATGCCTGCTTTTACATGAACATGAACTTTCATGACACTAACCTTGGTGTTTAATATGGAGTTGGGCCACCTATAGGACTGTGCTTATGGGAATTTTTGACCATTCTTCCAGAAGCACATTTGTGAGGTCAGGCACTGATGTTGGATAGAACATCCCAAAGATGTTCTGTCGGGCTGAGGTCAGGACTCTGTGCAGGTCAGTCAAGTTCCTCCACGCCAAACTCGCTCATCCATGTCTTTATGGATCTTGCTTTGTGCACTGGTGCGCATTCATGTTGGAACACAATGGGGGCATCCTAAACTGTTCCCACAAAGATGGGAGTGTAACCCCTCCTGTTCGACCCGGCCGCTCCAACTGGGACTCGAACCCGGGTCCGCTGGCATGAGGGTCGGCCACTCTAACAAGGAGGCTGAAGGCCTGAAGGTCAGAGGAGTGAGGTTTACTTGCAGTGACAACTGGCTGGCGTCTGTTACAGAAGCATGAAATTGTCCAAAATGTCTTGGTGTGCTGAAGAATTAAAGGGGTAATCAGCGCTGGGAAGATGAATCTGTATTTAAACTTGGTAATTAGTAGAAATGTGAAATTATTTTTGAATTTGGTGCCTTCTAGACTGAGAAAAGACAGAAAATGTATTTTTGTCTCATGGGGATGAAAGACAATTCCTAGAATGCTTCGCTGCCCTGTGAGGCCATTCCCAAAGCCACCGCTACTGGATTACTGTGACTGAGTTGGAGAACAGCCAATACAATTATATACTGAATGTGTCTGTTCAATATAATGAGTTGCGGCGTGAGTCTCACAGCACTAATGCTGCAGGAGTCAGTTTACATTTATCGTGATGAATGAGCTGAATGAGCTCTCGTGATGAGAGCTGAGGTAAACGTGACCGCGCTCGCAGCATACATTCACAACGCGTGTTCAGTCTGGCGCGTTTTCAGTTCATGCCTTTGGAAGCTTACCTTTCATAAAAATTGATTTGTGAAGTTAAAACACTTACACTGCTCAGCATAGCTCCGTTTACATGAATGCCTGCAGCTGCGAGCTGAGCTGTGAGTGCGATCTCCCTCCCCCATGCACGGGTTGAAAACATGCGGAAATAGCTCCTTCTGCTGGCTGTAGTCTTTAGCCTTTGGCCAAAAATTCCTCCGTTGACACAAATATCGTCAATTTGCGTCTTTGGAGGAATTGTTCCAGAAATAAAATGCATAAATCGCTTGTCTCAGGGGGATATGAGGAGGGAAGCACAGTCATTCGAATATACTCCAGGGTTTCTACTGATACAAGGCTATATGCTAATCGCTGAAGTAAGCCATTAACAATATTGTATATCAATCGAATGATAACTTTTTATTAATCAAAGAATGCTGAAAATAAAAGAATGCTGGCTTCCACAAAAATACTTTTTCTCAACATATAATGATTATTTCTTGAGCAGCACTCTCAATATTAGAATGATTTCTGAAAGATCATGTCATGGGACACTGAAGACTAAAGTAATGATGCTGAAAAGCAACTCCTAATCCAAATCCAGGCCTGGTACATGTGGACTCCATGCGTAGCAGATGTGGGGCGACACTGTGTTGCTGTCTGAGTTGACATTACATGAATAAATAACATTTTAAAATACATTAAAATAGAATGTATTTTTAATTGTAATATTTCACAATATTAACATTTAAAATAAATGAAAGCCTTGGTGAGCATAAGACACTTCAAATCAAAGACATACAATCTTGCTGACCACAAACTTTTAAAAGGTAGTTTGTGTATATAGCCGGAAAACTGTTAACATCGAATGAAACTGAAATATGAATTTATATCAGACTAAAATAACCCAAATCCACCACACATCCCTGGTGTGTGTGCAATAGTCATGAGTGTGCAAATATTCCAGCACATGATAATAAAGCTCTCTGTCTCATTCCCAAGTGGGAATACCACTCTTCTTCTAGATAATTGTTTGGCGCGGCTGTCTCTGTAAACATCCTGCATCCCAAAGAGCAACGCAAACATGTTCCATATTCAACTGCAAGCAGCCTCTTTTCTTTTGCGTGTGTTGTGGGAGCCAACCCGTGACTAATGAGTAATGACTAATTTCCTTACTGAGAGACAGCTGGAGTTCTCCAGGGAACCCCAAAACAATAAAAGTGTTTGTCGTTGGATTTCAGACCCATAAATTTAACAAATGTACTGCACGTAAATCTGCTGTCATACGAATCCTTCACTAGAGATGAGTGAGTAATCCTGGTGACTTCACCACCCCTCTTTGAGACCGCATGGCTAATACCCAGCGAAACTGATCCATGACTCAACTCGTCTCAATGGGCCATACCTGAGCGTGTAGGACTGAGGGGGTGTGAACCAGTGTCAAGCCTTTCCA